>NW_020172779.1:6707877-6745699 GCF_003031525.2 Neophocaena asiaeorientalis asiaeorientalis
TAAATAAAATAAATTTTAAATTGTGCTATTTGATATGAAAGCTTAGTTAAGTGCCAAATGAAGATGTATTAGGGCTCGGTGGTCTTCTATTTTATGATTTATTTATTTAATATTTATTTATTTATTTATTTGGCTACGTCCTGTCTTAATTGCTGTGTGAGGGCGTCTCTCTAGCTGCGGCGCATGGGCTCTAGAGTGCGCATGCTCAGTAGTTGCGGCGTGCAGGCTTAGTCGCCGCGCAGCATATGGGATCTTAGTTCCCCAACCAGGGATCAAACCGCATCCCCTGCATTGGAAGGTGGATTCTTAACCACTGGACCACCAGGGCAGTCCCTTGGTGGTCTTTTAAGTCAAACAAGTTTGGTTTGAAGCCAGTATTCACCATTCACCAGCTGTTGGCCTTAGGCAAGTTAATCAACTGCCTATATCTCATTTTCCTCATTATGAAATTAGATTTAAAAACAGGACCTAATATTATTGTCTTGAGGACATATGTAGAGTTTCTAGTTGCATTTAGTAGGGGCTTAATGAATAGCAACTGCTTTTAACGTGCTATATACTTGTGAAGGTTTTTGGGTTTTTTTTAATCACTATGTCTATACCTCTGCCAGCTATGAACAAGACCAGGGATTGGACTCTCCCATTTACTGCTGTTTCTGCATGCTCTAGTATAATGTTGACATAGATAATGCTTACCAAATGTTGGTGCACCAGTGGGTGAATAAACACCTGAGAGAACTCATAAGAGAGGACTTACCTGACTCCTAGTCTAGTCCTTCACACGCCAAATACATCCTGGCTGTCCTTTGACTCTGACACAGACCAATTCAATGACAAACAGGATCTACTGGGGATGTGAAGATGCACGATTCAAATTCCATTTTTTTCCTACAAAGCCTGACATCCAACTCACAGTTATTATCTTTCTCCCATTTTAAGGCAGAGTCTTGGGGATGGAGAAGATAAGGTGAATGTGCATAGTATTTGAGACCTCAGCATCATTTCTAGAAGAGGAAACGACACTGAATCACTTCTTCCATGAATACCTTTCAGCAGGACTAAATTAATGTGGTTAGCTGCTACCAAACAATCGACTTCCAGGCAACGATGTTTCATCTCCTTGCTTTCCTCACAGAGAGAATGTGAAGGGTGGCCCCATGTTTCCTGCTGTTAAGTGGAACTTAAGTGGAAAGAAGAGGAACTTTGTTTCTGAGCTGATAATCACCTAAAAAAAGGCACATAAAATCCAGAAGGGGGATCAACTGGAGCTTTAAAGAGGCTCAAAAAAGGTCTATGTTTCAAGGCCTTTACAGGTTATACACGATAATAGGCAAAGTTTGAGGAAAGAAGACCAACCAAAACCAATCTCATTGTAAAAATTTATATAATTTAAAAAATGCTTTAAAATTATATGCTGATACTTTTTCTCTGAATTTTTTCCACAAAATAAGCTAAGAAAAATTTCAAAATAGCACAGGTCTCAAAGTAACTTTCTGCCTTAGCCACACATGGAAAAGAAATCAAGGACATCCATGAATAGTGACCTTTTGGTTAGACCATCTGCCCCATGTTGTGGCATCACACGGTGGAAAGTCAGACATGGCAGGTGTAAACAACTGACTCTGCCACCACTATGTATATGACCTTGGGCATAATCACTAGCCACCTGAGTGATGGTGTTAAGCTTCCTAATGAGAGGTCCCTGCTTTTGTCCTTGCCCATCATTTCATCCTTGGCATAGCAGCCAAAGAGATCCAGTCAAAATGCAAGCCAGACTGTGCCACTCTGATGGCATGACCTCCCATCTCCCTCAGATTCAAGGCCAAAGTTCTTACAATGGCTGATAATGCCCTGCATGATCTGATGCCCTCGCTGTTTCCTCTCTAACATCCTCTTGTACTTCCCGTTGTTCACTCTGCTCCAATCAGACGGGTCTCCCTGGCATGCCTCAAACATCTGAGCTATTTGTAACGAGGCGGATAGACCTAGAGTCTGTCATACAGAGTGAAGTAAGTCAGAAAGAGAAAGACAAATACCATATGCTGACACATATACATGGAATTTAAGAAAAAAAAATGTCATGAAGAACCTCGGGGTAAGACAGGAATGAAGACACAGACCTACTAGAGAATGGACTTGAGGATATGGGGAGGGGGAAGGGTAAGCTGTGACAAAGCTAGAGAGTGGCATGGACATAAATACACTACCAAACGTAAGGTAGATAGCTAGTGGGAAGCAGCCGCATAGCACAGGGAGATCAGCTCGGTGCTTTGTGACTGCCTGGAGGGCTGGGATAGGGAGGGTGGGAGGGAGGGAGACGCAAGAGGGAAGAGATATGGGAACATACGTATATGTATAACTGATTCACTTTGTTATAAAGCAGAAACTAATACACCATTGTAAAGCAATTATACTCCAATAAAGATGTAAAAAAAAACCAAACATCTGGGAACCCCCCTGGCTCGGAGATTCACAACTGCTGTTCTCTCTCCTGTATTGCTCTTTCCTCAGATACATAAGCGGCTCTCTCTTTCAGGTCCTTCAGGCCTTTATGCAAACGGTGCCTTCTCCGTGAAACATTTCTCAGCCAGTCTATTTAAAATCGCCATCTTTCTCCACCATGTACTCTCTCTCATTCCATGTTGATTTTTTTCCTTCTCATCTCTTATCACCACCCCATGTGCTCTATGTTCCTTATCTCATTTATTATCTGTCTCTACCCATTGGAATGTAAGCTTTATGAGGAGAAGACAGGGAATTTTGCCAGTTGTGTTTATTGATCAATTCTTATTTTCCAGAATGAATGCCTAGCAAACACATGGTAAACATTCAGTAAATAGTTAATGAATGAATGAGGGAGATAATGGATTAATTAAACATACTAAGATTCTCTAAGACTCGTTTCCTCATTTGTAAAACAGAAATAATACCTCCCAGCATAGCCCTATCACGTCCTAGGTACCTAATTTATTGCAAATCTCTTCTTTACATCCAGTCTCATATAAAAATATTTTCTATCGTCTATATCCTGAGGATAGAATTAACAATAAATTTCTGTTTATAGCACCAGCATTCCAATTCCACAGTCCCACTATCATGATTTCATTTTGCAAATTACTGTGACAAATAGACTATTTCCGGTTGGCTCAGGCCCTTTTACAGAATAAATGCCCAATAAATATTAGTTTTCTTTTTTCTTTCTCCCTTTATGTTTTATGTACATAAATACTGTCTCAGCCAACAAGGTCCTTTTAAAGATCCTTTGCTTACCTTGGTAAAATCCAAAGTACCACAATTCAAACACTAAGCAGAGACTCAATAAATGTTGGTTTAAATACATATAAAATATCAGGACCTTAATAACAGTTTTCTCTGTCCAGAAATGCAGATGCCTTAGCTGCCTATTTCCAGGCAAGAGTCTCTTTTGGGGTAAAGTGTGGACCCAGCTAGAAAAGCAATGATTTTGCCGTATACACCTCCAGGTGCTTACATCTCTGAGAGACAGTGAACAAAGACACAGCAGGCCCTTGAGCTGCTTTGGTTACATTCTGCTTTTCAGAGATCTTTGGTGACCACATGCATGCTTCAGTTTATTTATCCAAGGCTGCTCTTGCAGGCCCAGACCAGAGAAAAAGGGGAGGGTGCTGCCAGATGTGTTAAGGAAGGCAAGTGCCTAGAAAGCCTTGGTTTGGGTTTCAGCTAGTAATTATAAAATGCTAAGTATAATCTGGGGCACTCTAGTTTTCCTTCCCAGACCACAGAGCCCTGGGGGAAAGGAGACCATAATAAATAAAGGTGCCCTCTCAGCACTTGGGGAAGTATTCACAGAATTTCAGAGAATTTTTCATGCAAGAATCCAAACTAGAATTGGGTCACAGTTGGTGTGTGTGTGTGTGTGTGTGTGTGTGTGTGTGTGTGTGTGTGCTTGTCCTACATAACAATGGGTGATAAAAGCAAAATGGTTGATAAGTAAAATCCCCAGCTTTGAGGCCTGAGCGATCTGACCCACACTCTACTCCGCACGGGGTCCTCTTTCCTTTAGGACAGATATGGAAATTGTTTAACAATGGCTATAAACTTCCTTTCTGTGCTGCCCTGGGGCTAAAAGCACGGATGACGCAGATACAAAGAGGAGCCCTCAGGGAGAGAAATCTTCAAGGTATTATTAATATAGAGAGAAGCAATTATCTGGGTGATACAAAGGTATCAGATTGGGAAATGGGCAATTATTAAAGAAAAAAGTCTCCTTGAGATGTGTGTAATTAAAAATGAAGAGCTAAAGATACGGTGATGCAGTGCTATAAAATAATTAGTGTATTTTGAATACTTAACTGCTGTATGGCTGGCCCTGCATGAGACATTCTATATATCATTATGTCAACGAATCACAACAGTAATCTTTTATAGTAGTTATTTTCCCATTCTACAGCTGATGAAACTGAAAACATAGCGTGCAAGTGACATACCCAAGATAACATAGCTACGGCTTGTGAAATCTAACAACCTAGGTCTAATTTGAACAATAGAGAAAAAGTAGACTTACAAAAAGAAAGAAAAGAACAGAGTCTTAGGGATCTGTAGGACAGTAACAAAGATCTAATAGTATACCATCAGTGTCCCAGATAAAGAGGAGAAAGAACATAGGGCTAAAAATTTATTTGAAGAAAGAATGACTGAAAACTTCCCAAATTTGGCAAAAAAAAAAAAAAAAAAAAAAAAAAAAAAAAATACAACCTGCAGATTCAAAAGCTGAGCTAACTGCAAATAAGATAGACTCAAAGAATCCCTTACCAAGACTTATCATAATTAAACTTCTGAAAAAGACAAATCAAAACGCTTGAAAGGAGCAAGAGAAAAATGATGCTATATGTAGGGGAACACCAATTCAAATCCATAGTGTTTTTCATCTGAAGCCAGTATGGCAGAAGGGAATGGCACATTTTTCTAAGGATCAAAGGAAATAATTGTCAAAATTGAATTCTATATTCAGTGAGAATATACTTTAAGTATAAAGTGTGGGGGGGGACCCCCAGGTGACGGAAAACTAAGAGAATTTGTTGCTAGCAGAACCAACTGAAAGAACGGCTAAAGGAAGCTTTCCAAGCAGAAAGAAAATGATGATGGAGATGTTTTAAACTTTATAAAGGACAGAACAAAGAAATGGATAAAAGTAGGGAAAGATATAATAAATGATCTTTTACCTCATGAGCTTCTTAAATCATATCTGATAGTTAAATCAAAAATTATAATATGTGATGCAGAGGGAAATGCATCAGATGCATTTTTCTGATGCAGACAGAAAAAATCACCATAGTAACTTAAAGTTATTTACAGATTTAAAAATAAATTTACAGAAATGTATACACATCATATTACATTACATAGCTTTAGTTAAGATGTTACAGGTAGTGTTGAACATACACAACAAAACATAAATCAACTTCTAAACCACATAAATGCCCTCAAAGCATGCTCAAAAACCACTGGAAGATGACCCAGGAAAAATTGGCAAAATGAGCTTTCAGAAACCAGCAGTAAAGATGGTCTCCCCACTGGTTGCAGGTGCTGCGGAAATAAGAGTCACCCTAACCTTGAGCTGCGACCAGACACTTGCACATAAGACAGAGAGAAAACATGTGAGAGTGCCTTTTTAAATTTTAATTATCCTGGTGGAGCTCACAGAACACAGGACTTGAAAATTTATACTCTGATCCACATGAAGGTGGGAAGATGTTACTTGTGGCTAATTAAGACAATTATATTTTTTATGAGGACAAGAAAGAACAAAATGGAAGTAAGATTTCACTACACTGGAAGAGGTAAAACATCATATAGCTTAAAATGCTAAATAAATCAAAGTTGATAATGTTATTGTAACCCAGAGGAAACCCTAACATACCACTAATTATTCAAAAAGCAAGTAGTCTAAATGTACCAATAAAAGGGCAGAAGTTGGCAGAGTGGATAAAACAAAACAAGCTCAATATTCCATAATAACCTAAATGGGAAAAGAATTTGAAAAAAGAATAGATACATATAGATGTATAACTGAATCATTTTGCTGTACACCTGAAACTAACACAACATTGTTAACCAACTCTACTCCAATATAAAATAAAAGTTAAAAAAAACATTCTCCATCTGAGAAACAAAAAATAAACAAACAAACAAAAAACAACCATGATCCAACTGTTATGGACTGAATGTTTGAGTCTTCCCCCAAATTCATATGTTGAAGCTCTAACCCACCCCCCACCCCGCAAATGTGATAGTATTAGGAAGTGGGGGGTAATTAAGCTGAGATGAAGTCATGAGGATGGAGCCCCCATGCTTGGATTAGTGCCCTTAAAAGAAAAGAGACACCAGAGCTTCCTCTCTCTGCCATGTGAGGATATGAGGATACAGAGACAAGGCAGTCATCTGCAAGCTAGAAAGTAGGTCATCACTGAGAACCAAACCTGTGGGCTCCTTAATTTTAGATTTCCCAGTCTCCAGACCTGTGAGAAATAAATATCTGTATTAGCCAACTAGTCTAAGGTATTCTGTTATAGCAGCCTGAGCTGACTAAGGCACCAACTATATTCTGTCTATAAGAAATTCACTTCAAATATAACATGAGGAGGTAGGAATTAAAAGGATGGAAAAAGATATATTGCACAAACATTATTAAAAACAGCTGACATGACTATATTGATATCAGATAAAGTAGACTTTAGAGCAAAGACAATTAACTAGGGGCAAAGAGGGACATTACATAATGATGCATTTTAAATCCCGACTTCAAGTGAGAAATCTTCTCACATTTACAGTGATAATATATATAAGATAAAATATATAGGACTTTTGCTTTATTATACACCAGAGAAGAAGAGTACACTTTTTATTACAGGGTTCTTTATACAACCTAGACTCTTTCACTAATATTAATGTTATTATCATTTTTTCTAATTAACCAGTTACAAAATAAACAAAAATCTAGCCAAACAGAAAAGGAATCCAAAGGTTTAGAGGTAGGACAATCTTCAGCATGTTTGCAAACAGAAATAAAGCCTGTATGGCAGGAGGGAACTCATTTGAATGAAGAGCAGGAGATGAGTTTAGATAGACAGGCTGAGGCCAAACCATATAAGTCCTTGTAGGCCATGGCAAGGAGTTGGTTGTTTTATTCAAAAGGCAATGTGAATTCATGAGAGTATTTTAAGTAGAGTAGTGATATGATTACAGTTTTATGATTCTATGACTGTTGGGAAGAAGGAGAATTTGAGTATAGCTTAGAGCATGGTGAGTTTGAGATAAATGTGGAACATCTAGGTAGAAATGTCCAGTTATTCAAACAGGTCAGGAACAAAAATGGCAGTTATAGATGTGTGAGTCATTGGCACAGAGCTGGTATCAATGGGAACCAGATGAAGACAAAGAAGTCTTTTGGAGGAGACAAAAACTTGAAGAAGAAAACCCCAGGGAAAGCCATTATACAAAGTGAGGGAGAGAGAGAGGAGCTGAAGGGGATCCCCAATTGTATACCTTTTACATCTGGATTTATTTCTAGACTGAGCATCTGCTCAATAATCTTATATCTTTTCCAATCCTGATGAAATGGATTAGGAAGTCCTTTGACCTCTGGAATATTTTATTTAAGTTTCTGAAATATTTTATCATATAAAAAGTAGTAGTTATGCTACATAAGAGAAGGGACTAGGGTTTAAATCTTTCAGGGTTGTTTGTTTTGCATCCTTATGTAGCTAAAAGAACAAACTACCCACAGGTCATTTAATCTGGACGTTTATACTCTCCCATGTCTGACTGATAGCAGTCTTTATCTTCAAATCATCTTAATTACCAATTTGAACATCCAATATTGTTTCCATTTGGAGGATTTATTATATCTGAGGTTTTTGAGCCAATATGTTTATGGCAAACTATAAATTCGATGAGATTACAAATTACCTGTACTGAATTTCTTCCCACCGTTACCATAAAACCAACCACAGAAAGGATACATTTTTTTTTTTTTTTTTTTTTGCGGTACATGGGCCTCTCACTGTTGGGGCTTCTCCCATTGCAGAGCACAGGCTCTGGACGCGCAGGCTCAGCGGCCATGGCTCACGGGCCCAAGCCGCTCGGCGGCATGTGGGATCCTCCCAGACTGGGGCACGAACCCGTGTCCCCTGCATCAGCAGGCGGACTCTCAACCACTGCGCCACCAGGGAAGCCCCAGGATACATTTTAATAGCCCCTTTCACTCATATCTTGTTTTCAAATCATCACATCTCAGTTATGGCCAGGTAGACTATCTCTCCTTCTATCTCTGTTTCTATCTATCCATCTCTTGTTCACCATATTGATCACAACTTTGAATTTAGATCCACTATTTAATGTAAAAGAAGACTAAAATGTTTAGAATCAAATAAGTGTAAAGATTAAAAGAAAGTAAAATCAAGAGCGTCAGCAAAAGTTTTCCTATTTCAAGAATAGATTAGTATATTTAGTGAGCAAATATTTAATTTGAAGTTTCTCTTAAAAAGAAGTTGACTTGAATATTGAGCTGGTACCTATGCTGTCAATAATGTCTTCTAAGCTGAATGAGGAAAGCTATGGCTTATAGATAAGTATGTTTGTAGCAGGAGACTCTTAGCAACGGAAAGGTGACTCAACAGGTGAGAGCCCACCACAGAGAGAACATAAAAACCTGCAAGGAAACGGCAAGGCAGCAACACATATTTCAGATCACAAAATTTCTGAGTCTTCCTCCCTTCCACAGTCTACTTCTTTGGGCGGGTTTAATTCTAGAACAGTTCGGTTATTTCTTTCAGTAAACCTTAAAATTGAAGGCAGATATTTTTAAAGTCCTTTACAACAGATAAAGAAAGATGACAAGAAACAAGCCAGAAAGCTCAGATAGACTGGCTCCCATTCCCTTGCTCTTTTCTGTGTTGGAGGTATATTAGAAAATGTTTGGATTCTAGCTCTAGCTATGTGGTCCTTGAACTGAAATCACACTTTATTCATTTGTATCATAGGAAACAACTTGCACCCTGTAAGATTTCAGATCATTCACTTAATGCAGCTGGTACATAAAAAGTGGGCAAAAATATTTATAATCAGAGTTTATATTGAAGTTTTACCAATCTCTTTAAGATCAAGAATAGCTATACATTCCTAAATCTCACCAACACAATCTCACTACCAAGTTTTCCAGGCTGAAAGCCTTTTAAAGAAGAGGAGAAAGGACAGTGGTCTGGGACCTGAGAGTCGTGGTTTTATACCACTTATGCAATGAACTTGGACAGAATCCCTCACCACTCTGGACTCCAGTTTCATCAGATATAAAATGTGTTTATTTGCAAATGCATGTGGTTGTCTCAATTACCCCACATTCAAGAACAGCTGAGCTCAGTCATGGTAAAAATATTAGTGGTGGTGGTTGTAGTAGTAGTAATATAATTAATAATAATAATAATAATAATAATAATGGTGCTTGGACTTCTCTGGTGGCACAGTGGTTAAGAATCCACCTGCCAATGCAGGGGACACGGGTTACAGCCCTGGTCCAGGAAGATCCCACATGCCGTGGAGCAACTAAGCCCGTGTGCCACAACTACTGAAGCCTGCACGCTCTAGAGCCCATGAGCCAAAACTACTGAGCCCGCGTGCCACAACTACTGAAGCCTGCACGCCTAGAGCCCGTGCTCTGCAGCAAGAGAAGCCACCGCAATGAGAAGCCCGCGCACCGCAACGGAGAGTAGCCCCCCGCTCACCGCAACTAGAGAAAGTCCGCGTGCAGCAACAAAGACCCAAGGCAGCCAAAAATAAATAAATTAATTAATTAATTAAAAAAAATAATAATGGTGCTTATTACATTCCTGGCATTACTTGAAACCCTTTATACATATTAACTGACATAATACACTCACCCTATGCAATAAGTACTATTACTATTGTTCTCATATTTTACAGAAAAGAAACTGAGTCACAAAGAGGTTAAGCAATTACCTTATGTCACTACACATAGTAAACTGCAGAAGGAGGATTCACACACAGGCATTCTAGTGCCACATTCTTGTCCCTAACACCATGCACAATGCATGATATGTGATGGGTACATTTGACCATCTCCACTGCTGAAATTTTTGGAGAGAAAATTAGGACTCTTAAAAATAAGTATTTATGGGTAGAAAGAAAAAAGGCTCAAAACAGTGACCTAGTACTGGAGACATCTACTCCAGTTCCCCAAGTATTAAGTCATTCACCCCATTTGGGGGCTCTGGCAGTATGCAGTAATTTCAAAGTTTGTGCCCGTGGAACAAAAAAAGGTAGCTTGACAATGGTGATGAGCATAATATGCATGGAGGTTTCTTGCATACTTTGCATTTTATTACCTACCCTAGTCCTATCTGTGCTCTAACAAATGCAATTTGAATTTTCTTCCTTATTCAACTTTGCACAGCTATTTAATGTTACATCTTTGACAACAGATGTCAGGCTAGCACTTGAATAAGATCTTTTCCCTATATGTTATTCTCTTTTGGTTTTCACTTTATTCTTATATAACAATTTTGCTCAAAACAATCAGAAGAGAATGAAAAATAAAAGAAGGGAAGAGGCATATGGTTTGGGCAAGAATTTCCTCCTTAAAAAAAAAAAATAGAATTTCCTCCTTGGTTTAGAAGTCTTCATTCATCTCTTGGATTATTATACCAAATTCTGCTAGAACAGGACGAGGAATATATGTGTGAGGGCAGTGGCCAGAGAGGGGATAGGACTGAAATAAACTCACTTGCCTTTTTCTTTTAAATAATGTTTTAAATTATTTTTTTGTAATGTGACAAACCTTGTTTTAGAAATGGAGACTCTGTAATAAAAAGCACAAACCTTAATTTCTGCCTCTTGATCCATACATTTCAGATTATGGGGAAACTGGCATCTGTTCACAGACTCAAAATTGTCTTTTCTGAATCCTTATGTTTTCATGTGGTTTGTCTGCTAAGGGATTATGTCTGTATTAGTATATGAAATTTTTCTTGCTTGTTTTCCCCTAATGGAGTTGTTGAAAACACACAAGAGGAACTGCATTACTTTTAACTTTAAGGAAAACTCATTGCAGTAGAAACACTACATAAAACAGAGAAGGTCCCAACCTGCCTTGGCTTTAAGTTCTCAGTCCTTCTTCACAGTCTTTTTCTTCACAGTCAGTTATCCCAAGGATTGCTGGGTTCGACATCCTATGTAATGAATGCAGTCCCCACCCCCCCAAAAAAACAATGGGAGTTCAGAAACTGGCACTTGGAAGGCAAGGTTTTATATATATATCTCCTTAGTCCCAAATACAACTTGACTTGGGTTGGGATTATACTTGAAAACTGTAGTCCACCTTTTAATGTAATTCCTGAGCACATGTGTTTTTACTCCAAGTCTGGGAGTCCAGGTTACACTATTTTCCAGCAAGGTTGAAGATAAGAGTTGAAAAGGTCACTTCAGAGAATGGGAGGGGGCCAAGGCAAGATGAAAGATTAGTGGGAGTGATTACTATTGGACTAGCATAGTCCTCAATTCTAAACTTAGTTTACCACATTACTCATTAAGTGGATCAATTTTCCAGTGGCAGTGTGCTGGAATCAAGAAGTGCACTCCACTTAATCCCTCAAAGTAAGCAATTCCCTATGTTTCCAAACAGGTTCTTTCCCTCTGCCACCAGTCCCCCCACCCCAGGCCTTCCAAACAACCCACTGGCTTCTAAAATACTCATTAGGATGGGATCTATGGCATTCAGGAACCTCCAATGTCCCTGCTTACCTCCGCTCTTTTCTATCCCTCCAGAGGCAGCCACCCACCCAGTACACTGCAGACTCATTGGCTTTCTCTTCCCTCATCCAATGTTCAAAACTGTCTCTCTTCAGGGCTTTTGGGCACTCTGTTTCCCCTCTTTGGCGTATTCCCACTCAATCATGCATAAAACTCAACCTCTGCCTAGTTAACTCCACTAACTCTTTAACTAGCCAGTGAGGTAAGTATCACTGTCCAGGCTTCAGAAGGCAAAAGCCCAAAGTGGCACAACAGTTGGCAAATTGGTCAGGAAGGCAACACGGGGCCGTCGGTATTTGAATTTTGTTTTCTCTAATTCCTTCATTTCTTTTTTTGTAAACTGTCTTGTAAACTGAGTAATACCACCTCCGTTTCCAACACTCGCATTCAAAGATCTGAAGTTGCAATGAACGCTTTTGCTTATTAAGGCACTTTATCGGAATGTCAGAAATTTAATTTTACAGTGTGATACTACTGTCATTTGTGTGCTAACTTCACTGTCTACCTACGCGGCATCTGAATGCGTAGCTGAGTCTTCATGGTGCTTGGGCCGTCTTTTCATTTGTCCCTTGATGAATCCAGCGCACACTGCTGTCTTCCTCTCTCTGCTCATGTCTCTACTCTTTGGCAATTAATTATACGTTGTCTTGCAACATCTTTGGAACCTCCATCCGGTAATTTTTTAACTTTTATATTGTTATTAAATTCTTAAATATGTGTCTCTGATTCTTCCAACTAGGCTCTAAGTTTCTTGAGGTTAAAGTAGAATACTTTACAAATAACTGGCCATCTTTATCATTTGTGTGCCCATCACAGCATATAAAGTTCTTCAACATGCACCTTCACATTACTTTTTATACCAGTTCTATGAGAAGATGAGACACTTTCTTCAGGTGAGGAAATGGAAGTCAGAGAAACAATTGACAATATCACCATTTGTAAGGAGTGAAAGCAGGTCTTTAGATTTCTCATTGAAAGTTTCTGTTTTTATTTTCCCCACCACACCAAGTTGCTTTCACGTATGTCTGCCGTGCCTAGCACAGGGTCTTGTACACAATAGATAACTTAATAATTATTTGTGGATTGATTTTAGATTTCAAGGGAAACTAAATAAAGGAAGAATCATCAGGATCTGGAGCTGCATGGCAAACGTCTGTATGGAAAGTAAATAAGTGAACTCGCTGCCTGGATTCTTCCAAAATGACAGTGTTTGGTGTTGAGGAAGCATATTATTTGGTTGAAGTGACTGAGCTTTTCCTTTTTTTAAAAATATTTATGGGGCTTCCCTGGTGGCACGGTGGTTGAGAGTCCGCCTGCCGATGCAGGGGACACGGGTTCGTGCCCCGGTCCGGGAAGGTCCCACATGCCGCGGAGCGGCTGGGCCCGTGGGCCATGGCCGCTGAGCCTGCGCATCCGGAGCCTGTGATCCGCAACGGGAGAGGCCACAACAGTGAGAGGCCCGTGTATGGCATAAAATAAATAAATAAATAAATAAATTATGGTTTTAAGGATAGAATACAGCTCACATCTTGCAAAAACTGGAGAGTATGTGTGTGATTTAAAGAAACTTGTACAAGGTTGCATTTTTTTCAGGACCACGCATGCCTCTGTGATTATTGTAAAAGGAGTAAACAGCTCTCCTTGCCTTTCAGCTCATGGCCAGTGAAGGAAGAGCTTGGAGTCTGGCTGGGAAGTCAGAAACATGTGGTGGCTCAGGATCCTGGGCAAAATAGGGTAACAATAATAGTCATTTTTCATTTTCTAGTCCTTGGTGTCTAGAGGCCTTTGGGGAATTTAACAAAATATACATAAAGCCCAATTCTGAAAACAAAGCCACACATCCCCCAGCCTTAACCAAGCAGGCCCTTTGGGAAAATAATAATAAACGTTTTCCTTCCTTTGCCACCAACGTTACAAACCATCAGCAGTGACACTGAGAACAAAGAAGTCAGAGGTTATGGGAAGGGGAAAGAGTGAAACTAGAGAGGACCCCAAGAAGAAAATAAAGGTGCATGACTGCTCTAGGAATTGCTTCTAGACTTAGGTAGAACATGAGTTTGACATGAAATGCCAGCCACCCTTCACCCCCTCACACACGCACACAGTACACACACCCCCCCATCACCAATGACAAGAAGATACCTCTGAGTGATAAATTAGGCACATCAGCATATAAGAGGAGGAAAGTGTCTGTTATGGTCACAGGAGCAGATACTTGACTTGCTTGAGAAGTGATATAACACATGTCTTAACAATTGAAAGATGCTTACAATGTATTACGTTAAAAAGCAAATTGTAATTAACATGCACTTTTTGTTCCACTTTTGACACAAATGTGTTTTATATGCCTGTGTACAAACATATGCACATTAGAATGCATTAAAATATGAAAAAAATATTTTTTCCATTTTTGGTGCTTGAGAATATGGGCATTTTTATATTCCTCTCCATGCTTATCTGAATTTGATATTGGAATTCATCCTATTTTCATTTATGTTTAGCTATCCTCATTTAGGTCTATGACAGGGTAACTCACATAAACCACTCACTATAATTCACAGAAGGTGTTTGCTGCACGCGTAATGTTAGTTCTCTCCCCCACTGCTTTTAATGTACATGTAACCTGACTGATAGAAGTTTCAGAAAATTAGCCACCCAAGAACTGAGGTGCCTCTATGGTGAGCAAACTCATGATTGCTGAAAGAAGCCACATGGTTGCATGGATCGGGAACAATACCCAGCAGTGGCGATCCTGAGTTCAAGTGTCTTGATTCTTTTATCACATTTTCTCATGATAGAAACTGAGGATATTTGTCAGCCTTTATAGGTCCTGGGAAAATAAAAAGTTTTCCCTTGGTAAAGGGACTCCTCCAGTCTTCAGTTGGAAGTAAGGACTCTGTAAATGTCTCTGTAACAAGACTACTGTCTCTCTATAAGTCTTGTGATAAGAAAGAAGCTGGGGTGGGGTGGGGTGATGGGAAGGCTTCTAAGAGACAACTGGAAAATTCAGAAATAAACAACAAATTAGCTTAAAAAGACTACCAACATACTGCAACTGAAAATGTTGTGATATCTATCCAGATAGAAACAGGAATGCCTAGAATTTCTTTCATAAAATCCTAAGCGTTCAGGACAATGTGAGGATTCCCTAAATTGCTAGAGAAATCAAAGGATGTTAGAGGATTCTAGAGTCATCTAGTAGAGTCATGTGGGGCAAATTAATATAAGACTTCCTAATAAAAAATGTTTCTTTGTTCAGGATCTATGAATGACATTGAGATGTTCTTCTTTTTGGATCTGTAGGATGTAGGAATTGTAGGGTTCTGAAGCTGCTTTAGTTTGCCTGTTGGAGAATAAGTAATAAATGATACATATGTTCTTTCCTTTGAATAAAATTTTCCTCCATTGCATACTGACTTGCAGGAATCTGAATAGAGAGACTTGCCCGGGTTGCTGTGATGGAGCCAGGACAAATGAGCCATGTCATCACCATGTCTGTTTGCTCAAATACCATGGAGGCTGAGGAGATGTGGTTTGGACAGCACAGATGAGGAGAAATGAGACTCATGCGTGTCAAAGGAAGTCCAAGTGGCACAGAATCTCCATCTACATTTATCAACATAGAACCTACAGTTCAGTTACTTCAAGGAACCTGTGATGTGCAAAAGATATTATAATTATTCTCATTGTTAGTCAGGATAAAAATAAAAAGGTCATTGTTGGTTTACATATCTGGGAAGACTGCCAAGATGATATCACAAAAACTAAAGTAGAACCTGGCATTCAAAAACACCAGCTACTACTCTCTCACCTTTGCTTTCTTTGCTTGCTGACCTCATTCTTTTCTACTGCAGACAGATTTTTCCATGCGGTAGGATACATGGCTATTGGCATCATCATTTTAGCAGCCCTAGTTGAAAATCAGAACATAATTTCACCAGCGCCTATATCAGTCTCTGAGAAGGAGAATTACCAGCCCAGAATAGCTCAGTTCTCCTTGCTTTAGAACAATTTCTGTTGCCAGGTCCGTGTGATGCTGTAATTGGGCCAAGTCTGGGCCATAAACACAGGGGGAAAAAATGAATGTAAAGTAAGCAGACTAAAAAAGAAAATCAGCAGCTACCACAGACTACTGTATTCTATGAGACCCCAAAAATTATGATAAAAATCAGGCCAGAAACTAGAGAGAATGTGATTTCAGCACAACACTGTGTTAAATGTTTTATATATATATATACTTCAATAAATACAGACACACAAAACCCCTACAAATAAACATTTATACGTTAACTGTTTTTTTAATAGTCAAAATTGTGTAAAGACGTTGAAATGAGTTACTTTGTAAAGTAAGCTAGTGAGTTGCCCATCTCTAAAGGTATTCAAACAGAGGTTGGGAGATAAGTCCACAGTAATGTTTGAAGAATATTTTTCAATTATGTTTGGTTGAGCTTAGTGAGGTATGGAGAAGACATTCAGGATTTGCACAACATGGCAGAAAGGGAGAACCTGCCCTTCACTGAAGTTCAACCAGAGCATTTCTACTTGATGTATTTCACGTACTGGACTCCCATACAAGGTTTTAAGAGTGGTTTGTCAACTAAAGATTAAAAACTTAAAATGCACCGTAGTAACTGTGTAGATGTTCCTTAGATAGCAGGGAAGATAAGATAACCTTTAAACTCTGAGATGACCTATAACCATGTATATAAAAAGAGATCAGTAAAGATTATTAAAGTTCATTTTAAAGATAAAGTTCTATGATTTTCCAAGCCTTTTGAGGTGAGGGGCTTCAGCTGTGGAGCATTCAAAAGTACTAACACATGTTTCAGAGTCTAGCTAGGTTTGAGAGTTCAGCAAATTAAGCTACTGGGTGAGGTCTTCCCACATTGAGTTCTCATCTAGTTAAAGAATGCTCCATTAATAAGTGCTTGTTTTTTTTTTTTCTTTCCTCACAGGTTGTGGCTCCATGTTCTAATGGATCCAACACAAATCAAATTGTTAAATGTAAACTGTTTTCTTAAAAACGCAGGGGAGAGGTGATGTGCTATTCACATGTATTTCCAACACACGATTCATGATCTTTCTCATCTCATCTACAGAAATGTGCAGAACAAAGACTTCAGGTATGCATTTTGCAGATGAAAAGACTGAGTTAATTGAGTTGACTGAAATTCCATTGGTAGTTACATTTCCTACAGTTTAGTTTATTCACTGTTTTTATTTTTAAAAGAAGATTAGAGTTTAGAGTTAACGAATGGTAAATTGAGTCTCTTGAATTAAAAAGCCCTTTTTTGGGGCTTCCCTGGTGGCGCAGTGGTTGAGAGTCCGCCTGCCGATGCAGGGGACACCGGTTCGTGCCCCGGTGTGGGAGGATCCCACATGCCGCGGAGCGGCTGGGCCCGTGAGCCATGGCCACTGAGCCTGCGCGTCCGGAGCCTGTTGCTCCGCAACGGGAGAGGCCACAACAGTGAGAGGCCCGCGTACCGCAAAAAAAAAAAAAATAAATAAATAAAAAGCCCTTTTTTGTAGTGCATGCCAATTTCTATGGTGTAAATATTTCTACTGTAGTTGATTTTTGGCTGCCATCTTCCACTGAACATAGACTTGGGACAAGATGTGCACATGATAGATGGTACAGCTGGCTCCGGCACAACACCAGGTGGCTTTGACCAGAACTGAGACTTATAACCAAGGAGAAAGGAGGCCACCTTAAAAAATCACGCCAACATAAGTAAGAAATTAGAGCCCAAGTTATGACCACAAGTACCAGAGACATACGAAAATACATTTCAAAAAGAGCGAGAACTTTTGACTTCCCTGCTTAAACTATCACTACTTACTAGTGATCTTAGGCTAAAACTCAACATCTTTACCAAGGCTTACAAGTGTCTGCATCACCTGTCATCTGTCCCTATTCCTTATTGCATTCCCTTGGCTTCTTACAGTTTTACAAATACGACATCTACTCTTCCCCATCATAGCCTCCGTATGAGCTTCTCCTGTCTGGAATCTTTCCTTGTTCTCCTCCCTGCCCTTGGGTTATCCAATAACTCATATTCATTTTGGGGTCTCAGATAAAATGTCTCTTCCTTAGAGAAGATCTCTGAACCTCCCTCTCCTCACTAGGTCATGTCTCTGGTTATATACTCTCCTAGAATACTCTAAGTTTTCCTAAAGCACTTACAGCAACTACACAATTTGTGAATGTGTCTTCTCTTCTACAATGTAAGTTGACACAGTCTGTGTCTGTCTTGCTTTCTGTCAAATCCACAGCACTTAGCACATTACCTAGTTTATTAGTTCCGTTAATAACTGATGGAGGAATGAGGGAATGAGTGAAAAAGCAGGAGTTTGTTAAAGTCTCAAAAATGACCAGTAGAAAAACAGAAATCAAGTTACAGATGTAGAAAATAAACTTATGGTTACCAGGGGCTAAGCGAGGGACGGATAGATTGGAAGATTGGGATTGACATATACACGCTACTATACATAAAATAGATAACTAATAAGGACCTACTGTATAGCACACGGGACTCTACTCAATACTCTGTAATAACCAACATGGAAAAAGAATCTATAAAAGGGTGGATATGTATATGTATAACAGATTCACTTTGCTGTATACCTGAAACTAACATGACATGTAAATCAGTTATATTCCAATAAATTTTTAAAAAAATGACCAGTAGCGATTCTTTAACAATTCAAATGATTCCCTCCCATCACAACTTTCCCTTTAAAAGAAAGAGTTTTATCTGCATAGTTATTATGCCATAGACTGGTTAGACAAAGTTAAGGCTCCAAACCTAAAATAGTCATTTTGGCTCTGTGTTAAGCTAGTAGGAAAAGCAAATTTTAAAAAATACAACAACTCCTCTTTGGGGAGCATAGCTGTGACTAGTACATATTTTATTTTTAAATGATTTTCCATCTTTAAGAATTGCATATCCACTGGTCTTGCAGTGGTTTGACCAGTGATATCATCTTTCCTTATGAGTTCTGCCCGCGCCTGTCTCATCAAATCAATCAGCTCACTAGAAAAGAGGTCTTAGCTGCCTGAAACATTTCAACCAAACCTCCTCTTATTTCTCCACATCAAGTAAGAGGTGCCTTTCACTACAGAGCTGGTGCTGGAGTTGGTGAGGGTGTAGAAGGGAAGGTTGGGGGGAGACATTTGAAGTACAGTAGGTTCTTTGAAAATTGTAAAGGCTTCTGGGGAAACCTGAGTCCTCTCAGGTCCTCAGCCCAAGGTCCTGGGACAGTTTTCATGACAGTAGGTCAATACAAGGGAATACAGAATTCTCCAGGCAGAACAGCAAGAGAGTTTTGAGTTTCACACGTGCACTGGAAAACCATCTCCCTCAGCAGGTGTGGATTTCTACACCCTTTGGTTCAACACCGTCAGAGCAAACTGAAATCTTTTTTCACTTGGAAGATTTTTTTATTATTATTAACCTCTTCTTTTTCTCCCCCTTGTCATCTGACATTTCCTTCCCAGGTTGATTTTTCTCCAATAGGCTTAGACTTTGGAATTTGTGGATCTCTAGTGTTAACCATGCAGATGCAATTTTGCCTTCGTTCAGCTTCGTTTTAAAGCTGTCTCCTATTTCCCCAGCTACAGGGTGCTTCTTTAGGCCACGTGCCGTCCTCTGCCCCTCACTGTATTTACAACTTCCCCAGACCACTTCCTATCTCTATAATCTCATTCACCCTTCTTGCGTTACTGCTTGAGAGCCCAGCCTTCATTTCCGGAGTTGGGAGTATGGTTTCGATTAGAAAGCTCTGTTTTTTCCCTGGTCTTCATAGACTGGCTTTCAGTATCCCAGTCCACTTTTCATGACTGTCTTCCTCTGGCCACAGTTTGTTAAAACATAATGATCTCATCTTCTTCTCTATAATGACTTGACCCCATTTCTTTCCCTGAACCGTATTACATTATGGGTGACATTATTTATGTTGTTCTTTTTGCCCCGGTGACATGCTTCAAGCTGTCCGTTTTCCCCTGTGCTGGGTCAGAAAGCACAGGCCATGTGCTTAGCACATCCTAAGTTAATTCTTTCTTTTGAAATGACCCCTTCCAGGGTTCTACAGAAGCCGTCGTATCTACATCTACTGAAGTCACTGAGACAATTTCGCAGAGGATATCAATCAGGTTGGAAAACCTTGGATTTGGAATCAAATTTCTATTTTTTGCTCAGAAAAGGGCATAAACTGTTGAGTCTTCTCTTCAGTAAATGGGGGAAGAGGGAACTGTGCTTGCTACTCAAGATCCCTGGACTGTGAGGAGGTAGATTAGGGCAATAGGGAGAAAAAGAGGGGGCAGGGGCCCAGGTTTTATAACCCATCTAGGATCCTTGCTTGAGTGACTTATTCAGCCCTAAAGCTCATGATTTGTTTTGTTTTTCACTTACAAAATGAACCTAATAATATTTTTCCTGTTTGCCACAGACTTAATCAAAGAAATCCAGTACACTTAAAAATGTTTTGGTAACAGTGAAACAGTGGAGGTAGAGTATAGTATGGGCTTCTGAGTCAAACTTGATAAAATTTAGGTCTTGATCCCAAGATTTACTGGGGTATAACCTTGAATGAGTTATTTAACATCTATAAACCTAAGTTTCTTTAGCTAGAAAATTGGATAACAAAAGCTTTCACCTCTCAGGATTGTTATAGGGATAAATATAATAATTATACTAAAGCACTTAAAAGTGTGTTTCAGGGCTTCCCTGGTGGCGCAGTGGTTGAGAGTCCGCCTGCCGATGCAGGGGACACGGGTTCGTGCCCCGGTCCGGGAGGATCCCGCATGCCGCAGAGCGGCTGGGCCTGTGAGCCATGGCCGCTGAGCCTGAGCGTCCAGAGCCTGTGCTCCGCAACGGGAGAGGCCACAACAGTGAGAGGCCCGCGTACCGCAAAAAAAAGTGTGTTTCATGGAATGTACTTAATAAACATTGGATATTATCACTATTAACAATATCCACGATCACTACAACTTCTAAAGTGGTCTAAGAGAATGGAATTATGTGGAGTTATATTTGTTTATATGTTCACTTCTCTCAATCAGACTTTGGATTCCCTAGAAGAGATAGCATGTCTTAATTTTCTCTCCTTGGCACCAAACACAGGGCTTGAGACATAACTCAATAAAGATGTACCAGTTTTAAAATGTGGTAGGTGACAATATCAGTGTCTTTGCCTCTGAGCCTCTTCCATCATAATTGCTAGACAATTTCAAATCCCTTCTTTTATGCATCAGAATACAAAGAAAGCCATCTATAATGCTCTGTGCACAGGACTGATCTTTCCTTCCTACTATTTCAGGGTTCTGCCCTGTTACTTTTCCCTTCTCCATATTTTTTTCTACAAAGTCCTATAAAAATTCTAAAGACAAAAGTAGTACACAGTCACCCATAAGCTCTAATTCGATGTAAAAAAAAAAGTCAAAAGTGAAAATCACTCCTTCTTTTCCTTCTGTTGTTATACAGTGTTGATAATCTGGCATGTACCTTTCCAGATTCTTCTTTGTATGCAGAAACATATACATACATATCACATAAAGAGTTTTTTTTTGCTTTGTTTTAAAAAGTGTTATAATATAAATATTATTCTTGCTTTTTCCACTTGTATTGATAAATAATTTCATGAAAATATTCAATTTGAAGACTATCGTCTACATCTGGGTATTTAGGTTATTTTCTTTTTAGTTCCATTTTCAAACGATTATCTATATATTGCTATCTCTTGATTCAGCAAATTTAAATATTAACTATTCATATCCTGTGAAAATAAGTGAGGATTTTAATTCTCACCCTTTCTTTTCTGACATTTCACCAATATATGTATTTTGAAATAACGGTTAAATTTGTATTCCATATTTTTGTTACTACGACTATGTAAACAATTGTTTTTCACTGCTGAACCAAGTAGTCCCTAGGATCACATTGTTTTTCTTCTTGAACAGCTTACCAAACTCCCTTTTCCTCATTTAATTATTGCATGATTTTCTCATTGTGTGACTATTTGGCTAAATCTTCCAACATCCAAAATACGCTCTGTAAAATGTCTCTCAATAGAAGTTTTCGCAGAGCTTAAACCAGCTATGTAATCAACCAGTTCCATTTTTCCTAGAGGTGTTTTCTGGAGTCCTCTTTTATCTGTTCTAATATGGATCTGGTTTTGTCTATGCCTGTCACACTGCTGTTCTGGGACTTTCCTTCACCAGTGTCCTAGGGATTGCTTTTACATATGATCTGTTTTAGTTTGCCTGTTTCTAGGTCCTCATAACTTTTTTCTTGATTTCCTTGCTTAATATGTTGAGGCATTTCTTTGAGTAGATTATTTTTATTTTTATTTTATTTTTATTTTATTTTTTTGCGGTACGCGGTCCTCTCACTGTTGTGGCCTCTCCCATTGCAGAGCAACAGGCTCCGGACGCGCAGGCTCAGCAGCCATGGCTCACGGGCGCAGACGCTCCGCGGCATGTGGGATCTTCCCGGACCAGGGCACGAACCCGCGTCCCCTGCATCAGCAGGCAGACTCTCAGCCACTGCGCCACCAGGGAAGCCCTGAGTAGATTATTGAGAAAGAGTTCAAGGAGGTAATATTTTTGATATTTCACTGTTCTGAAAATATCTTTATTCTATCCTTACTCTTAGTTGGTAGTTTGAATGGGTATAGGATTCAGGGGGACATTTATTTTCAGTCAGAATTTTGAAAACATTGGTCCATAACCTTTCAGCTTTCGTTATCATTCGTATGATAGTGTTCTTATACAAGATTCTTTTAATGCAGATTCCAGACCCTTTGTATGTGACACGGTCTTATGTATTTCCTCTCTGGAAGCTTTTGAATTTTCTTCTCTATCCTAGGTTTTTGAAATTTCCCAATGAGTTGCCCTGGTCTGTCCTGATTAAAATTTTATAGTGTTTTGTATTTTGTGAGCTCTTTCACCTTGAAGACTCATGGACTTCAGTTATATTTTATTTTGTTATTTATTGGTTAATTTTCTCTACACTACCATCGAGGAATTTTATTTCTTTGACTTACTAGTTGCACTCTGGTACTTTATAAATCTGATATACTTATTTTTTTCTCTCCTATTGTCTAGCTCTACTTTTTTGTTCTATTTTTTGGCAAGTTTTTCTCAGTTATTTCTTTCAATTATTTTACTGATTTTGAAAAAAAAGTCTATTTTATTTTTTCTGTAGGAATTAATTATTATCAGAGTTCTTGTTTACTCCTAGTGTCTTTTTTCTTGTTTCATTGATATAGTACCTTTCTTATGTTGTTGAGATGAGAGCTATCATTTAAAAATAGTTCTGAGTTCTTTCTATTTTTTTTTTTACTCTGCTCTGTATTTCATGTTAAAAACTTTTCTCCAAAATGTGATCTTTAAGCCCTTTCAAAGCAGACACTTTTTTTTTGAGCGTTTAAAAAGCAGAAACTCAATGAGAAGGCAGAGTTTAGTAATTAGTAGGCAATCAAGTAGACAGCTGGGATTATTTAAAGGACTTTTCCCAAATTTCAGAATTAATAGGCCTCTTCTTATAAGGCAGTTTAGGATCTTCAGAGAAAGACATCAATCTCCTACAGTAGGGGGTAAAGGAAGGGAACCTGAGGTCCTGTCTTTTAGGCTCTGTCCTTTGACTTCATCCTTTTGTTTTCCATCTGAAACTTTACCTTTCACCCTATTCTGATCTTTATTTCTTCATGTCAAGAGACTCCATATTTACTTTCTTCAGAATGTATGTCTCCATTTTTCTATGGAGAGAAGCAAGGGGTAGTCATTAACTGCATAGGATAGGTATGAAAATGACTCTTTTACAGACTTTCAAACAATCCATATGCTATATATATATATTTTTTTGGCGGTATGCAGGCCTCTCACTGTTGTGGCCTCTCCCGTTGCGGAGCACAGGCTCTGGACGCTCAGGCTCAGCGGCCATGGCTCACAGGCCCAGCCGCTCTGCGACATGTGGGATCTTCCCGGACCGGGTCACGAACCTGTGTCCCCTGCATCGGCAGGCGGACTCTCAACCACTGCACCACCAGGGAAGCCCCAGAGAGTCTTAAAATAAGATAATGTAAGTGTCCAGCACTGAAGGTGTTCAGAAAATTGTATGGTTTTGCTACTGTTACTTTTAGGTAGAGCAGAGAACTTCTGTAGGGTTATTTATGTGAGGAACAAAAGGGGATTCAAGAGGACTTCTGGCCTAAATATTCCTTCCAAGGACTCTCCTTAGTGCTGAAACACCTAAGGATTATAATCTGTTATACATCTCAGCAACAGACAGATCAGTAAGTAACAGCTATACTATATGACAGTCCTGTGGGAACTATAGGACGCAGCTTCAGATACTTTCTGGATAAAGCTGAGATATAAATAACTCTAACAAAAGTATAGCCAAGAGTCGTGGAGGCATAATATTCCTTATACAATGCATAACCTATTTGTTTATTAATATATTCAATGAATCATTGTGAACAATTAAATTTTTTCCTAAGTTATTGATCTGGATGATTATTTAACAGGATACCTCTAAGTGTCATGAAGGAAAAAGACATAGAAAAGTCTGATCTTCTTAGGAGAAAGTGGGTAGAAAATATATGAAACATGAAGTAGGCATGTCTAGGTGAGGCTTCTTGGACAAAATAAGGATATTATGTTTCTAAGAAAAGGGAGGATTCTAGTAGTAGGGTTGGGGGGTATATATCAGAATTTGGCCTTGGGCCATGCTTAAATACTGGTTTAGTTTAAGTTGTCATTGGACAACTCTTCCCAGCCAAGTCCACTTTTACACAACTCACTCTACTTGGGTGTTGTATGGGACACTTGAAAATAAATCAACTCTGTAAGAAACATCATTTCTCAGTACCTGGGACTGTACCATCAAACTTCTCTCATGAGCCAACTTTCCTATGTCACTTTGTGCAATACAAAGTGACCTCTTTGTAGTGAGAAGAGAATGTTTTAATAGATTTTTTGTGTCCATCTGGGTTGGTCCTAGAAAGAAACCCGGTGCTCCTTGGCGTGATGAGGAGGTGTAGGTGAGATCCACTCACAGCCACAGCAGAGCTTTGTGGAGGACTCTCACTGTGTTTTCTTTGCTTGGGTCTTCTGCTAAGAAAGAACCTTTACCTTCTGGGTTCAATAGCTCTCACATCCTGGAAGCTACCATCAGGTTCTGTTGATTTTTGCGGCACTGCTCAAAAATATTTTTTGTTTGTCTCTAAACCTTGATTTCAAGCCAAGTGTTTAAATGACCCAGAATCTTAGTTGGATAATAACAGATACTTTTTTGTAGTATGGGAGAGGGAATGCTTTAATTTACATAAGAGCATACTTAACCTATGGCTTCCTTTAATTTTCTTCCTCATACATTTTTTGGTAAAATCTTTCAACGAAGAGATTTGGAAAAAAAATATGACATCTCTACATTGTTGTCAAGATAAAAATTTCTCCCACTGCTCCCATTGCTTCATATTATCTTCAAACCAAATTAATTTTCCTGTGCCTCCAAACTCACTTTAATGGCCTATTATACCTGCTTAATAAGGTGTCTTGTGAGGAATGGCATGATTAAACATGAAAAGATGAAAAGTGTTATAGAGAATTAAAACTGAGTAAGGCCCTTGTTATAGCACCCTTAAGTCATGAAATTATGTTTGAAGAAAACAAGATGTTAGAAAGATGGTTCCCTAAAGGATAAGGTAGGTTGTATAGTACATATAATAGGGAAGAGCATGCTAGGCACAAGAAACTTTATCAACAAAGGTAGAAAAGGCAGGGCAATAATTCAACTGCTTCAGAAATATTGGTTAAAATACCCATTATAATTTGTAGATAATAGTAACAACAACAATGAAAACTACCACTTGAGTGCTACCATTTACTGACTGCCTACTACACACAAAGTCCTTTATTTATTTTAATCTCATCTGACTCTTATTACAACAGCACTTCAGAAAAGTAATATTATTTTGTAATTTGCAAATGAGAAAAATAACTTCTCTGAGGTTGCTTTACTTGCTAAAGTAAGTGGTAGAAATAAGATTCAACTGAACCCCAAGTTTCTTGTATTTCCATAGCCTCATGAAATGTGGAGATTAAATGTGATCTCGCTATTGGAGACTCATCAGAGTGATGCAGTTCTGGAACCCGTCGCTCACTGTATTAAAGGAAGAGGCTATTAAAAGGGTGGGACTTTTCCAAAGAAAGATTTGGTGTACAGTGGACAAGAAGATTGAAATCTCTTCCATTAAGGAAGAATGGAATCAGTTCTTCCTGGGATTAGTCGTGACCAAGGATAGCAGAAACCTGTGTTCTAATCACACATCTGTTATGAACTAGATGCAAAGACCTTGAGAAAGTCAGTAGCCTTTTGGGGTAGTCTTATTATTAGTTCACTCACAAAAGAGGAGGTTTTCCCTGGGTGGATCCAAATTGGTTTACTCCAATTGGACTCTTCTTTGATATATGAATAGGATTGTGACACTTGAGCACCCAATTATTCTAGAGGGAAGGTCTAGCATTCCATCCTTAGAAGAATTTCTCTCTTGTTCACCTCCTTCTGTCTCTCTCTCTCTCCTCTCTCTCTCTCTCTCTTTGCAGTGTAATATCGATATAGAAACACACGGAACTCAGGCTGTCGCTGGCAGCCATCTTGTGAGTATTAGCAGAACCAGGCTTATTACCATGTTGACACTACAAACAGTGGAATGGAAAGATACAAAGAACAAGCAGCCAGCAGAATATTGTTGAATCACAAATTAACAGATGGTGAAGCCTGACTTACCTATGAAAGTTATATTTACTTTGATTATTTCAGGTAGTTTGAGTTGGAATTTCTGTTACTTCCAACCGAGAACATCTTAAACTGATACACTCTGTGTTCTTTATCGAGGAGAATGATCAACAAACTGGAACAAACAGAACATATATGAATAGATGAAATTAAAGCTCTGGATCAGGGTGACAGAGTTAGAGAATCCAGCTCTTTGGAATGAGTTCAAGGTCTAGTATGTTTTGGAGTATGGACATAATATATTGATGTGATACCAAAAATATAATACTAGTGTAGTCCCAAAGTTACTGCAGATAGTCTAAGAAATCTTAAAGACCAGAATAGGTATAGATTCTAGAAATGAAAGACTGTGTATCTCAGGGAAAAAAGTCTAGAATGAACAATAATGCAGATGATTTGCGTGCTCTTCTAAAGTGGAAGAGTAATGATCATGATAAGCTAACACAAGTACCTTTAGTCAGGCCAAATTCACGCCGTTTTCTTTCACGCGAAAGTTAACAAATGGATAGATGTGATGAATTTCATAAGCAATATATCTGGATTTCACCAAGGAATTTGGCAAAGATTTACATGGTTTCTTGGCAGACAAGGCTGAGAAATGTGTGATAGATGACAGTACAGTTAAAGTCACAGTTGGTTTAAAACTTGTGATCAATGAATTTTTATTATAGGATGTGTCACCTTGGGGTGAGGTCTAACAGGCTTCTCTCAAACAACCAATCTCATTTAATATTTTATATAAATAATGAAGATGAAGATAGATAAGTCCTCCTTATCAAGATTGCTAGTGCCCTCCAGTTGGTTATAAGGGATAACTAATGATTCAAAAATGAGAAAGTTTTGATTAAAAAATAACTCCATAGTCTTCAGTGTTCATCTTTTCATAACAAAGAGCAATTATTTATTTAAAAATCTACACTTAAGAGGAAAACATATCATCTTCCCCAAAATAAGATGGTCAAGATACATAGAAAGTGTGTAAATATGGTAGTGTGGGTGTGTATCTGTGTGTCTATTTGTATGGACAACTTTCAAGAGAAAAGTACACATACATACGGATGAGGAAATTCCTAGATAAGAACTTAATCAAGACTTTAAGGCTTAGTCATTTGTCCATGATTTAGATATTGTAGGTCCTGGGGAGGGGGTCAAATTTGAAAGGAAGCAGTGACTGTAATACTACTTGGTTTATTCCTTTTAGTGTGAAGAACTAACTTTGTTGTTAGGACAGCTTTGTAGAATTCTGAGACAATGAGGAATATAGCTCCTTTGGTCTTGTAATATTAGATTGTCCTACCTTTTAAAATAAAAATTGTGATACTTTGGAGGGTATGTGTGTGTGTGTGTGTGTGTGTGTGTGTGTGTGTGTATGTATCAAAATTATCCACTAATCACCTGGAATGGTAAAGACTTATGTGCCTCTCACTATGCTGGTATGATCTCAAAGGCAGTTTGAGATTAACATACCTATATCCACCCTCAATTCAGAGTGCCAAAGACCACCACTGATTCCCTATTGGAGCCACTGAGGCATTACTGTAGAGAGAATCAACCGAGTCTTGGTGGGAGAGAGGGAGGGGCTGGCAAGATAGCCCCTGGGCTAACAACCACCCCTTCACATAGATGTTAGTTTTCCCTAAAGAAGTGTGGAAAGTCGCAGAGTGGGTATTAGAAAAAAAGAAGCAGTTCCACAGATTAGGAAGTGACACGTCCATGAGACCACCCCTCTGAAATATTTTACCTTCTCTGCAGTTCTCTTCTGAATCATAGGAAAGTCATACTACCCCTATGGTTTCAGATAATTTGCTCTTCCACATTTCAAAGCTTGGTACCTCATAGAATCTCTATATTAGAGCAAGATAATTTTTAAAGGGGAAAATAAAATTGATTATTAGATTTATTTCCATGTCTTTAGAGGTGCCTAAATGGATTGTAAAGCATATTCCAACAGACATTTGAAAATAATTAGGTTTGGAGGACATAATTATGGAAGGCTTGGATAAGTTCTATTTTATATTTTATCTGTGTTTGATATTGTTTGAAATTTGTGTAATAAGAACGTACGTACTGCTTTTGTAATTTAACCAGAGTATGGATTCAAGTTAATTTTAACTTCCAAATGTCATAAAATATTTGGCTGATTATCATATATAGAAAATGGGAGGACATTTTGTCATAAAGTGGTCTGAGCTTATCTTGAGTGTTTAATTTTTGTTTTATCCTGGGTTCCACATTCTACAGGGTGAGGTAAACACTCAAAAAGAGAGTTTAAATCAACGGTTGACTATGGGAACCAGTGTTGCCACGTAGGGATTGTGTTCAACTAGAAAATGCATGCTAAGGGAATTCCTGGTGGCCCAGTGGTTAGATCTCTGCACTTCCACCACAGGGGGCACGGAACTAAGGTCCTAAGGTCCCGCAAGCCACGTGGCACTGCCAAAACAACAAAACACAACAAAACTGGAAAGAAAATTCATGCTAAAACCTGAATAGGGCAGAGCGTCCCACAACATTTTGCAGCCACGGAAGCAGGCAGGTAAACTGTCTTATCTTATAAGAGACTTCTAAAATTTGCTGATGTTTAAATGATGGCAATTAATTCAAATTATTTAAAATCGTATGGGATTAATACTCCTGCCATGGGCCAACCGAGTGTAATCTCTGACCAAACAGGAGGATGGTCATGATAATAAAGGGTCCAGAAACTAGTTCATAATTGGAATAGGTGAAAGCACCAAAAAGTTTCCTCCTAAAGAATTCAGAAGGAAATTTTTAAATGATTAGAGAGGTTCAGAAAGTACATGGCGTGTCTTGTCAAATACTGAACTTTCCCACTTTACTTACACAAGCTTGATGACAATTTATTAAGAATACTGAAGATGGGATCCCCGAACTATGCGGGAAGCTTTTTATCTCTAAGGTCTTTCCAAAGATAAGATTGTTTGAGTCTTCGTCTGAACCGTAAAGGAATGATACAATATTGCCGTACTTGTTTTGTCTTTCAGGAAGTCAATGTACATTGAGACCATGGACCATCGAAGGCACGCTGTGAGATTTTAAAATTATTATTAATAGTCCTTTTTTTGAAGTATGCTGGATTTCTAGGCTCCCTACTAGAAAACTTAAATATATACATATTTTAACAGCTAGATAAGAATGCGAAAATAAATTTTCTCTAAATATCTTCACATTTAACAGAATTTTTAAATGTGTGATTGTGTTTAGAGGTGATTTTAAAGCTTCACATATCTGACAATGCTAGATTTTTTCCCCCCATTTCTACACTATGTCAAGAATTGTATTTGTTTGTGCAAAGGTTTTACCTTTAAATTAAAACAATGTATTGGAAGCCAGTAGGACTGTCTTGTTAGGGTCTAATATTAAATTCTTGCAATATGCCAGGTGCTGTTCTAAGTGCTGGACTGGGCTGGGAACATTTCATCTTTGCAACACTGTATGATGAAGATACTGCCTTATTCCCTGTTTTTCATCTGTGGAAACTGAAGCATGGAGCATTTAGGCACCATGTTCAAGGTCAAAAAGCTGGTAAATGGTATGAGTTGGAATTTGAACCCAAGTAGTCTGTGCCCGTAACCACTATCTCTGTTGTTCACCAAGTCTAGTCTCTGAAGATGCCTTTGAATTTTGATTTTGGATAGATGATGTTAAAGTATATCAAACTACTTCCTCATTTAATAAAGTAATAAAATAATAATTTCAGACACAATTGAAACCATGCATACATACCTTTCCAATCTAATTCCCTCCACTTATCAAATATTAAGAATTTGCTATATTTTCTCTAGAACTTTCAAGGAAATAAAATCACTTATAGAATTAGTTGAAGGCTTCTCTCTACCTCTATCCATTCTATTCCCTTATTCCTTTTCTAGAGATAACCAATATTTTGGATAAAAACCCAAAGCTTAACACCTAGCCAGTAGTTATCCCAAGACAAGTGCTCAGAAAATGTTTATTAAGTAAATGAAGTACTGAATTAATATGCAAAAGTTTGATGAGTCTTGTGATCTACACACACACACACACACACACACACGCTTGCATATTTGCATTCTTCATTTTGTTTAAAATAGAGTAAATGCATGGTGTTAAAACAACACAGGGCATCGCAGAGCACAAGTTTTCCTGACACTTTTCACTAACACTTTTCTAACTGAGTAAACAAGGGTTATTCTGGTTAGATGGTGGAGTGGATATCAGTTCTTTGACCCGTCAGGTAACACTTCCTCCTCTCCTCTTCTTAACAGCTTCTATTTTCTATAAGAGGATCCATGAGGTTCTAGATAGACTAACTCCACTTCCAGGTCCAAGAGTGAGGTATGTGTGACCCAGGCTGAGGAATCAATTTATTTGACTACAGTGATTGCTTTGGGGTCGGGGGTGGGGGTGGGGGAAACACATGCTAATGAGAATGAATCTCTGGACATCTATTAGAATTTTTGGCACAAACGCCACTCATTAAACAGATGGTTCTGGTATGTGTATGAAGGAACCCAAACTGCTGCAGATTTCTTTTGCTGCTATGCAGGAAGCCAAACCAGGGATGAGGTCAATGCATGGATTCGAGGGAAAAAAGGAAGTTCAGAAAAATTGAACCAGAGCCCTAATAACAACGTGAACATCTGAATCAACCTACAACTGAAGTCTAATCTATGTTGGATATTGTAATTGTATGAACCAATAAATTCTCTATTATAAAAATTTATTTTTAATTATTACAAAATATAGCAAACATTCAGAGGATAATTTCACTAATGCTTGTAGCCCAGACTTCACCAACATACTTAATACTTTGCCTTGTTTGCCTCAGAATTTTGAAAAAAATAATAAGAATCAATTTCAGACCCAATTGAAGCCATGTGTACATAGCTTCCCAATCTAATTCCCTTCATTTATCAAATATTAATATTTTGCTATATTTTCCTTAGAACTTTCAAAGAAATAAAAGCAATGTCAGAATTAGTTGAAAGCTTCTCTATACCCCTCCACATCCCATGCCCTTGATCCTTTGCTAGGGATAACCAATATGCTGAAGTGTGTATCTTTCCCATCCTTTCAAAAATTTTAATAATTTTGTTACATATGCCTTCATTGTAATAATAATCTATCCTTTATGAGTTTTAAACTACATAAATGATATCTACGGTCCATAATATCCTGCAACTTGTTTTTTGTAACTCAACATTGTGTCTATTTTTATTTTTTTATTTATCCAGTGTCCATATGTTTTCTCCTTTTTTGCATTCTGTTAGATTGAGAAAGGTCTCAATATTCCTTTTATCTTTGCTGTTTTGAAAGCTATATTTCCATTCTTTCTGTGGTAACTCTCAAATATTTAACATATATATTTAGCTATATTATCTTCTAATGGAGACCAAAATTGTTAAATATTCTGGCTTACTCTTGAACAAGAAGAGACCTTAGCCTGGCTTATGTATAAAATAAACTCTCTTTCCTTGGTATTGCTTTCAAAATTTAAGTTCCACTTAAAAAAAGAATGAAACAATATTATTTTCTCTGAGTTAGTTGCATCAAAAAAGTGAGAAAATTATACAATCTGGTTGGTTATGTAGAAATAGAATTTATATGATCCTTTTTCCTGCCCTTTTCTTTTCACCTAGTACAATCTCAACTCTCTTAGACTGTCTTAAGTCTTCCCTCCTCCAAGAATCCTTCACTGGCCATCTTAGCCCAGTGATGAGTTTGTCTACATCTGAAATTCTTCTGTACTTACCGACTTTGATTTTCATTTGACTGTTAATCATAAATTAATACTAGTATCTTATAATCCTAGCTTTTAATTCAACTCTTTATTGTCGTATTGATAGCTTTCTATTTCTCCTTAAGTAAGTATTGCATTCCTTGAAGAAAAGACGCATAGTCTCATAATTTGTTGTAACCCACTACTGGGGCTTTCCCATAGCAGGTGCTCAATAAATGCTCCCTGATGATCTATCAGTAAGTGAAACATTCCTAAAGAGATTGAAACCCAAGATTTAGTACTTGGTCATTAAGGAGCCTGGATGTTAACTGAAAAATGGTGGAGAAACTTCATGCTATGTAGTGTGAAGAGGAATGTCTTAGACTGAGAGGACAGTTTACCCAATACTCAGACAATACTAATCAAGCTGGTCTCAATTCTCTTTCTCTGAGTTCCTGAACATATGGAGATAGTTAAACTTCTAGCGCAGGGCAAGAAGAAACACTAAGCCACCGGGGAGTGAGATAACCCAAAATCTTATGCAACTCTCAGCACAGAAACTGACAATGACCAAACTTATCAGATATGTTTGTATGAGAAACAGCTTACTAGCAATTTTTGTACTTGTAGTTGCCATGGTGTCAGTGTGTGTGAGCATAACTGTTGGGGGATACAGAAGCAACATAGCAGAGTGGGAGGTACTGTAAGGTACAAGTTGGAATAAGATGTATGTGCATATAAATCCTGGTTGTATTTACTTTCTTACTTCTTGTGACCTGGGAAAAGTTACTTAAATTGTTTGAGCATCAGTTTTCTTGTCTGGAAAATGGGTATAAAAATATGCAGCTCCTAGGGTTATTTTTAAGGAGGAGAAAAACATATTGCATGGAAAGCACTCTGAATAGCACATGATGGATAATATTTGAATTTTTATTAATGGAAAAAAAGAGGGGCAAGAGGAGGCAGATATCAGGGGAGTGACACTTGCTAATGAAAAACTCCATGGGAGAATTGCTTTTCATGAGGGTGAAGAATTCCTCCGGCAAAACTCAGGTTACATTAGGTAATAAAAGTTATGCATATTTTTGGGTTCACTTTTGGATTTTCCTAGAAACTGTTGCTACCATAATTCCTTGTTTTGCTAACTCTAAGGAAAACCTACCATGGATGAAAGCAAAGAACATGCTTATATTTCCATCTTCTTGAACTTTGGAGTCTGCAGCTTTTCTACGCTTCTCCTCAATTTTTATTTCTTGTCGCACAGGAAGGATGCTTTAATATAATTGGTGAAACAGTAATAATACAAGAAGGAGCAGGATAATACCAGAAGGAAATAAGATTTCCAGAAATTTTTTGAAATTTTTTTTATATTTAAATATACCCTATCTGTCCTTTTACAAGTCTCTTACAAGGAGGGGTGCAAAGGGACTCTGCCACTGATCATATGTTCTGATATATTTGAACAGCCGAGATCTATAGAATCTTCTCCTCCTATTTACCCACTCACTCATTCACATATTCAACAAACATTTGACCCCTTCTGGGAGCTCAAGGATATGAAAGGCACTGCAGTTTGAGATACCTACGCTGCTTTTGGTCTATATAAATCCAAAGTTCAGCCTAATGCTTGGTACATAGTATAACTATATCACAATTGTTAAATGAGTAGATGATTTTGTAAAAGCTAATGTCTGCTGGCATAAAGTAAGTAAATGAGCTCTGTCTCACAGTTTTCTGAGTAGCTGTGTTGGGAATTTACATGGATGTCCAGCATGGTGTTTTCAAAAGATGAGTAACTGTAATTTGTATTCGTTTAACTCTTTTCAATTCATGAAATCTTTATACAATTTTTCCCTTGGAGCTGGCTACTTATTTGCTATTTTATAGTGGATACAAGTCTTAGAAACAGAAAGAATTTACAAAACAAGTTATGAAGAAATCCCAACATGGATGGTACATAGAGGTTGTGAAGAGGACACTTGGGTTTGGGATTCAGTTCCTTAACTGAGTTCCTATGTGATTTTCACTAAGTCCCTTCTCTGTGGGCATCAGATATCTGATCTGAGAATGAGAAAATGAGGTTAGATCAACTCTCAGCGTTTTTTTTCTTTTTTAGCTCTAAACTTTTGAGTGACATTGAAGTTCAAAGAATAGGAATATTGGAAAAGGCAGTGTGGTATTGAAGAAAAAGTCAGGCAGGCATGATTCAGATTCTAGCTGCTCTGCCAACTGTGTGACTGGGGGTCAGTTGCTTAAGGAAACCTTAGAGAAACAAGGTGGGGTAGTAGGGAGGAGCCTGGGCTTCAGCTGAGTTCAGTTCCCAGTTTTGCTATTGGGTAACCCTGTGACTTGGGACAGTTTATTTTTTTATTATTTTTTAAAATTAATTAATCTAGTTATTATTTTATTTATTTTTGGCTGCGTTGGGTCTTCATTGCTGTGCACGGGCTTTCTCTAGTTGCGGCGAGCGGGGGCTACTCTTCGTTGAGGTGCGTGGGCTTCTCACTGTGGTGCTTCTCTTGCTGCGGAGCACGGGCTCTAGGCACACAGGCTTCAGTAATTCTGGCACATGGGCTCAGTAGTGGTGGGTCTTTAACATGTCATTGTCTTTTTTTGAGGGATTGGTGTAATTGCAGAAGGTCTTACAGAGATATGACTGGAGCTGGATTACGATGGATTGTTAAGATTCATAATATCATTCTCACTAAATATCTAGCATATTATTTTCGAAAGCAAACTGTATGTGATAGACCTTGTTCTAGGACAGAGATGAATATGAAAGACTAAGTACCCACTCTTTTTTAGCACATATCCTAGAAAAAAGACCTAGCCAATCTAAAAATAAATAAATCGTTTTGGTAGCAAAAATTTCTGTAAAGTAAGTGAGGCAATGCTAGGGAATCATGACTGATGGGAGAGAGTGTGGAATGAGATTTAGAAATCTGTTAAAGGTAAAATGTATAGGCATTGAAGATTCTTTTGAGGATTTATTAAGGGGAAATTTTTCTTTGTACGTTAGTACAAAGTTGAATAATACATTTTCCTTTGACCTACATTATTTTATAACCACTTTTTCTGGCTATTTAACATAAATCTTAAATGTCTGTGGTCTCCTCCCTTTACGAGTTGTTTCTCTGTTTCAGGTTCTCTGACATTTGGATGATCCAGAACGTAATGAATGCACACTGGGTTGTGTCTACACTGTGTCAGGCAAATGAGGCATTTGACAATTTTAATTTTAATTCAGGGCTTACTTTTAGGGTTACTTTTAGGCAGAGCCATAGATGCCTGAAGCACTCGTAGTTTTAAATTTCCTGCAAGAATTTGGAAGGAAGTTTCAGGTGTAGTGCTTGGTTCAGGGTTTTGGGTGGGTGTGGTTGTAATATATCCATCTTTCTTTCCATCTGCCTTTGACCACGTGAACATGAACACAAGAAAGTCTTGTGAACTTTGGAGGGGTAATTAAACAGGTGGAAAATGAGGCCAGGAAGTCGGCTTTGATGCTATGCTACCCCACCTTGCTCCTTAAGCAATTTCAGATGGGATGCACATGGACACCATGACGATGCACTGTCAGGGTATAAATGATGTGCAGGAAACCAAAGGACATTCAAATCCAAACAGCTACAGAACATCTGGTATGAATTTTGCATTTTCTTTTAATTCTTTAAAATTGGGGGGTAATAGAAAAAGGAAAATAGAGCTATTTTTAAGTCCTTTCCATACAGGGGAAATGGAGACAGGAACAGCAGCTGTCTTTTATGGAAGAATGAATGGGAACTCATTTTTCCTGAGAACTTCTATGTGCTAGACATTACACACTGTGACAAGCATTATCTAAACCGAACAACAGTCCTACCTAAATCTGAACAACAGTTTTCCGTGTACAGAGATCATTCATTCTTGTTCATTGATGGAATCCTAACAAATCTGTTTCGCAGGTATACAGTGGTTCAAAGGCATGGGTTTTGATCAGAACTGGTGGATTCAAATTCTAAATTCACTGCTTTCTTGGTATGTGACTTGGATGAGTGTCTTTCTCTTTGTGCCACATTGTTCTTCTTTGTAAAACAAGAATGAAGATAATATCGACTACCTGTGAGGATTAGATAGTGTAATCATTGTAAAGCACTGAAACCAGGACAGTGGCTGGCATATAGCAAGAATGTAATACACGGCAACTGGTATTATTATTCTAATTTTACAATCTAGGAGTAGGAGGCTTTGGAAAATTGTCTTACCCAAGAACATGCAGATAACAAATGGCAGTGTTTAACCTTAACTTCATTATCCTGACCCTGGCTGAGGCTCTTATGTTTGGGATATGCATTACATTTATGATTATATGGAGGGAAGATGTCAGATGTATCACCTGCTTTTAAGAAACTTTCCTTGTCTTTTCTTTCTGGAGGGTAGAAGGAGACCCATATCACAAGAAGCTGTAGAAAAAATGGGTGTTGGTCTATATCTTACTTAGCACTTATTAGCCTTTACCCAAGAAGATCAGAAGGTGTTCACGGAATACATTCAAAATTCTTTTATCGTATCTTCACAAAGGTTACATTGAATGATGAATAAAACAGTATTAATTGATAGAAAGCTTTAATTTGGGGGAACTAGCAAATTCCCCAAATATATCCCACTATAATGGGATTAATAATAATAATAATACTTTATTTTTGCAAACTGGAGGTCCCTTAACTAGACCAAAGGAGAATCTATCTTGGGGTGGAGAAATAGGCGTAGGAGCCATGTAAACAGGTCAACAGAAAATTTCTCTTTATGTGAATCTATTTCACTCTCCATCATCATTCAGTGATTTCCATTGTTCAAAGGGTAAAGTTCAATATGCTTAAAAGGGACTGAAAGTCTTTCCAGAAACGGAGTTTGCGTTCCTCCTCTCCCACCTATCTCCCACGACTTCTGCTCTGTACTTGAGAAATACCGAGTTGCTCAGCCTCACACTGTATGAATCTACACATGAGTCATCTCTCACACTTTCTTCCACTGTCCGCTATCCCTTTGACATCAGCTCTTTTCCAGACTAAATTCTACTCATTCTTTAAATCTCGACTCGGGCTCATCACTTCTGGAAAGACTTTGCAGACAGGGTTAAAAGCCTGTTCTCACCCACATAACATCTTTCTCATTGCTCTTATTTCATCATCTTAATGCTGTGTGTGTGTCCCCCTCCCACTTCCTAAATTTGGGTTTCTCAAGAATCTTTCCTGGCATTTTGTCCTGACTTCCCCTTTCATGGTAATGATCATGAACCACACCTCTCTGTTAGCACAGTAGATTTCTGGGGCAGTAAGAGGAATAATTCCCCACGAATCCTCCCACATGGAGGACCTAACAGTAATAGTATCCCCTCTTCCCTCCTCATATGTCCCAACCCCTTAACCTGAACACAGACATGTATCGTGGAAGATGAGATTGAGCGCCAGACAGAAAACTGCTTTCTTTTTTTTTTTTTTTTTTTTCAATTCTCAGCTCT
>NW_020172779.1:6746182-6750952 GCF_003031525.2 Neophocaena asiaeorientalis asiaeorientalis
TTTTTTTTTTTTTTTTTTTTCCAGTACGCGGGCCTCTCACTGTTGTGGCCTCTCCCGTTGCGGAGCACAGGCTCCGGACGCACAGGCTCAGCCGGCCATGGCTCACGGGCCCAGCCACTCCCCGGCATGTGGGATCTTCCCAGACCGGGGCACGAACCCGTGTACCCTGCATCGGCAGGCGGACTCTCAACCACTGCGCCACCAGGGAAACCCTGCTTTCTTCTTTTACTCATTCAAAATTATGTTCTCTTGTTTTTATTACTAGCGGGAAATTTCCAAAATCCCGGGAACATAAGGGCATCATATACTGAAGTAGGCAGGTATCCTACTCCCTTGATTTTAGCTTAGGTTGCCAATATGCAAACTTTCTACAGGATCACCATTAAATTTATTTTCCACAGACAACTTTCATGTAGGTATTAAAAGCATACTGATTGCCAATGAATCTCCTTATACATGGAGGGGGAGGCCAACTTTGGGACTTACAAAAGTCATGGACTCATTGAGTTTTAAATTTGTAAAGGGATGGATCTGCAAAAGCTTAGAATTTTACCACCTCAAGCCAAACACAAACTTTCTGTGAGCAAGAATGGCTTCTCATAATAAAGACACAGACCTACTAGAGCATGGACTTGAGGATACGGGGAGGGGGAAGGGTAAGCTGTGACAAAGGGAGAGAGAGGCATGGACATATATACACTACCAAACGTAAGGTAGATAGCTAGTGGGAAGCAGCCGCATAGCACAGGGAGATCAGCTCAGTGCTTTGTGACCGTCTGGAGGGGTGGGATAGGGAGGGTGGGAGGCAGACGCAAGAGGGAGGGGATATGGGAACATATGTATATGTATAACTGATTCACTTTGTTATAAAGCAGAAACTAACACATCATTGTAAAGCAATTATACTCCAATAAATATGTAAAATAAAATTAAATTAAATTAAAAAAAAAAGAACGGCTCCTCACAAATTAGGGTCATATATGAGCTATTAAATATTTTCATAGCCACATTAAGAAAGTAAAAGAAATAGACAACCTAATGTTAAAAATATTTTAAACACACTATACTCAAAATATTATTTCAAAATGTAATAAAGATCAAAGTGTAAACAGATATAAACAAAAAGTAATCAATATAAACAATGCAAAGAATTAGTTTGATGTATTTTTCTAGTAAGTTCTGGAAATCCAGTGTGTATATTATACTTTTAGCACACTTCAATATGGACTTGACATATTTCATATGGTCAGTTGTCACATGGCTACTGTATTATATACACAGTATCTACGTGTGTGTATACATGTGTGTACACACATGTAGAGAACAGGGACCACTCCACTCCATTTCTTAGTACTGCTAATGCAAAGAAAGTTGTCTTGTGGTATAGGAGTACTTAAAAACATATTTTAAATAATGGATTAAATTGATCAAAACATAATTCAAGAATAGAAGACAACTTTATAAATCTTAAGGAGGGGAGGGGGAAGGGTAAGCTGTGACAAAGGGAGAGAGAGGCATGGACATATATACACTACCAAACGTAAGGTAGATAGCTAGTGGGAAGCAGCCGCATAGCACAGGGAGATCAGCTCAGTGCTTTGTGACCGTCTGGAGGGGTGGGATAGGGAGGGTGGGAGGCAGACGCAAGAGGGAGGGGATATGGGAACATATGTATATGTATAACTGATTCACTTTGTTATAAAGCAGAAACTAACACATCATTGTAAAGCAATTATACTCCAATAAATATGTAAAATAAAATTAAATTAAATTAAAAAAAAAAGAACGGCTCCTCACAAATTAGGGTCATATATGAGCTATTAAATATTTTCATAGCCACATTAAGAAAGTAAAAGAAATAGACAACCTAATGTTAAAAATATTTTAAACACACTATACTCAAAATATTATTTCAAAATGTAATAAAGATCAAAGTGTAAACAGATATAAACAAAAAGTAATCAATATAAACAATGCAAAGAATTAGTTTGATGTATTTTTCTAGTAAGTTCTGGAAATCCAGTGTGTATATTATACTTTTAGCACACTTCAATATGGACTTGACATATTTCATATGGTCAGTTGTCACATGGCTACTGTATTATATACACAGTATCTACGTGTGTGTATACATGTGTGTACACACATGTAGAGAACAGGGACCACTCCACTCCATTTCTTAGTACTGCTAATGCAAAGAAAGTTGTCTTGTGGTATAGGAGTACTTAAAAACATATTTTAAATAATGGATTAAATTGATCAAAACATAATTCAAGAATAGAAGACAACTTTATAAATCTTAAGGATATGAATGTATTTAAATAAGGAAAATGTACCATTTTGTGATTGACACATTATTTATGATTCCCATAAACTTGGAAATAAGGAGCATTTTCTGGTGCAGTTATAATATTTTCCAGTAGAGGGCAGAGATCTAACTGAAACTAGACAGTGAGAGCTTAATGGTATAAGATAGCTTATTCAGTGTGAGGGACCTTTTCAGACATAAACTTTAGAAATGGAAAACCAATAACCTTTCTCACAAGCATACGATTTCATTGCACCGAAATAACTTAGGCAATGGATGTATGGGGAGAGTGAGGTGAGGCTGTGTTCCTTTCCCTTTCTGGTTTAAGCTGTCTTGATAAAGGTCTAATTATTTAATAGATGGGCTACTTTAAGTCGAATTCGCAAACCCCATTAGGATAGCAGTTCACAAAGGAAGTTGATAGGTCTGTCCACATCCACTTTTTCTTAGAGATCATTCCATTTATTGTTTTCTAAATGTCATAAATATTTTGACCTAAACCTCTCTCAGTGCCTCTGCATTGGCAAATAATTTCTCAATCTCCACCCCTTTCTCCTACTCTCTTCCTTCTTTTATTGTTCTTTGGCATTCCTTATAAAAGCACACAGAGGAAAATGAAAAATATATGGGATTCAGACATTTTTCAGAGCTGGGAAGAACGTATTTTAAAGTTCAGAGACTTTTCTTGAGCAAACATGCCAGAACTTATGTGTTCACCTGAGTGTTGTATTCCAATGTAGTCCTCTCAGAGAGGATTTAACTTATTCTCACAATATTGCCCTGATAGAAATATTTCTGTAACTTCAAATGGCACTGATTTCAACATCAGTTTATTAGTAAGTCTGGATTACTAGTCATTTCATTAGCATGCTTTGTTTCCTTTCTGAAACACAGCATACTTCATTTTAGAACCCACATTGATTTACAACACCTAAGTGTAGATAACCTTTGCCTGTTTTCAAGGTAATATTCACCTACAAAGAAAATGACTTTTTAAAGGTTTAGAAGGCAGTTCCCAAAAGATGTCGAGCCATAATAGTATCTTAGAATGAGCATTCAGTCTCTCAAAAGAACTATTCTGAAATAGCGTCTCTTGGTAAGTGAGCAGTTCAGGTGCCACTATACAAAAGTTAAACTTACACCTAAGTAAGTTTAAGTTAAGAGACTGCAGATAATCTTATTTGCACTTGATACCGTCTTCTGACAAAACCTATGATGCGACCTAGAGTATAGGATAAGCCATAATATCTCATATGTTGTTAGCACACAACTGCGACTTTGCTAATAATAGCAAACCTGGCTAGTCTATGAGGTCTAACGTAGCAAGCCTGAATTTATCCCCGTCTATTTGCAAATCCTTTCCTGCCTGACTCTGTGAGGTTGGTCTATAACTACTTCTATACAATCTACTTGCTGCCCCAACTAGAGCTTATTTTCTGTGTATGTCTTTTTTCAGCTCAGTTCTGACGTACATCGATCAAGCACTTTGTCAATTGGAACTCCAAACGTGATTGTGATCCTATTTTTGACCACAGGGAGCTTAAAATTGGTTAGCAAGCCAGACGCTTAAACAGCTAGTTTTAATTTCTCATAGTCAGAACTACGGTAGAGGGATGCAGTGGTGTCTATGAGAGAAGATTCATTTATTCACCAAACATTTATTATACATGGACCATGGGACAAATGTTGATGGTGTGAGGTGTCTGGATGGAGTTCAGCTCCTTGTTGGAGCTTATAGAGAAGCAGTGCATATAACAGACCTTGGTTACTGAGGAGAAAAGAACTCGTTTCGTTACCTAGCATTTTCTCTCAGTTTGAACTAGTCTGAATCTTAGGAAGAGCCTTGTGTCTCTGAGAAACCGCTGTTCCTCCTGGTCCCATGTTCTTCTAAACTTTTTAAATTGCCAAGTAATTCCATGTTTTCATTCACTAAATCCTGACCTCTTTTCTCTACGTCTTTTATCCTTTTCCCCCTTCCTATCTGTTTCCCTCATTTACTTGTCTGGATTCTATGTTTATCTAGTGCCCAAAGATTCTGACAATGTGTCTCTTGCCCAGAGACTTAACATTATAGATTACATGCATAACCATACAATGGCATTCTGTGTATGGGGAAAGAATATTAAAATCATGTAGTGGCTATTTGGGGGTCAGCATATACTCGTAACTCAGAAATACAAATAGTTCAAATACGGTTTTTCTTTCAAGAAGCGTCGTCACTAGCTAAAACCAAAAATGACCAAAAGAAATTCAAAGCATTATTCAGGTTCCTTGTGAGACATTAAAGCACATCCAATTCACAACCTCAGCAACACTTCTCGTATCTCATTTCCTCTTCTCCTCATTTGTGTCACGCACAACACTCCAGAGACACTCTTATTTATGATCGTCCTCACAACTTCTACATTCAATATTTCTCTTTCCCATAAAAGCAGATTTTTTTTTTTTTTTTTTTTTTTTGG
>NW_020172779.1:6751076-6807742 GCF_003031525.2 Neophocaena asiaeorientalis asiaeorientalis
TTTTTTGCGGTACGCTGGCCTCTCACTGCTGTGGCCTCTCCCGTTACGGAGCACAGGCTCCGGACGCGCAGGCTCAGCGGCCATGGCTCACGGGCCCAGCGGCTCTGCGGCATGTGGTATCTTCCTGGACCGGGGCGCGAACCCGTGTCCCCTGCATCGGCAGGCGGACTCTCAACCACTGCGCCACCAGGGAAGCCCGAAAAGCAACTTTTTAATTCTCTCTTTCTCTCTCTCTCCTTCTCATTACATTGATTGACTTAACCTTTCTTCTGCTACCACCTCACTCTCTTTTTCCAGCCTTGTCTTCTTTTACTCTGACTCTGCATGTGTATTAAACTCTGACCAAGGATGAATCCCTGGGCTGAGAAGAGAGTGTTGTGAGTTGGCAATGAGAGGAATCCTCTTTGGAGGCCAGATGAGTCAAAAGTTTGCAAACACTCCCATATTATTAATTTTTTCTTTATTTGAGCATATTTACAGCTCTAACACAGGAGATGAAACATCTTCCTAATTCAAGGTAGACTGAACCCAAGCTCTTCAAGCAAACCATTGACTACATGGTGGTTTTACATTAATAAACTCAGTGTAACTAGGTCTTAAGCTCTATTTACAGCTCCCATTTTTATAAATTGATGTCCAAAAGGCTTAGAATCTTGTTTTTATTAAAATCAAAATCTGATGTTCTAGGAATGGGAGTTGTTAGATGTGGCTTTGCCCCCAACAGTGTTTTCCAAATAATCTGTTGCAAATGTTGAAACTGGGTACCAGTGAGGAGTGTTCTGTAGGAATTTGGGTACATACAGATCTGTGTCTTGGAAAACAAACTAATACAATGACATCTACTGTTGGCTCCTCCAGTCTTTAAGCTTCCTGGTTTTCAGAAATGGCTCTGGATGTATTTCAAATTGGAAAGAGCCAGAAGAAAGAAAAATAGGACTTCTTGTTGACTTGAACTTTAGTTTGTTTTCTAGGAAATGTGTTAATTCACATTTTGCTTCATTTTCTCTGAATTTCCAAAACAACTATACTATAGTTTAAACCACATTTTAGTGCTTGATGATAACCTTATGCTTATTTATTTTATTTGTATCATCTTTTTTTGTCCCTTAATGGCTTATCAGATACAGAGAAAAAAATTCATCTTACAATTTTTTGGCATAGTTCCCCGATATACAATGGCTCCTCAAAAATATACAATAATAGAACATTCTGGGAGGAGTTAAACTAGGATGAATTGAGAGCTTTTTATGTTTTAAGTATTATACTAGATGCGTTGATGCATTATTTTTAACTGAAACTTCACAACAGTGCAGTCAGATCCTATTGTTCTCATTTTTTTTTTTTTTTAATGAAGATTTTGAGCTGCAGAGAGGCTACTTTTCTTTGTCTAATATGATACTGCTAGTGAGTAGCACATTTGAGATTTCTGGGGTTTTTTTTCCTGCCTACCTTTTATTTCATAAAATACTTTTTCTATCTTTATGTATGTATTCATATAAAATCTATATATTTTAAAATATTGAGCTGAGTGGAGTACAGAAATGAAATTGATTCTTTTTTCTATCACTGCCCTGAAACCTGCTGTGCCAGTTCCCCCTTCTCCACCTCTGACATGATCTCAGGAAGTCCTAGCTGTTGTAGTCACAGCTGGTCAGTCTCCGCTAAAGCTTCAGACAAAACTTTCAAGTACAAAATTTCTCCTCCCAAGTCAGACGTAACCCTCAACTTCCACAGTCCAGCAGTGGGAAAAGAGAATATGGTCTGTTCACCATCTCTCATCCCTCTAACTCTCTTGTTCTTCTCTTCTTCCTTCAATCCCAGTGATGATTCTGGGTTCTCCAGGTTTGGGAATGTGAAAATGAATGAGAAGAATGGATTTGTTTTGTTCTCCCTTAATTATTCAATGGCTTCTGCATGACAGATGCCCAAAATGCAGATGTCAGTGAAGATTTAAATACAGAATAGTCTGTTAGATCATTCCATTTTAAAGAAAGACCTAGTAAATGTGGCTTTTTATTTAGAAAAGTCTGGAGAATGAATGTGAGAGGATCCAATTGAGAAATGAATTATAGTAGTAAGAGAGGAAAAACAATAAAGGAAGATTGCCATGGAGAAGACATTCAGAGCATTAGAATTGGTAGAAACACTTAAGTAAAAAAAAAAAAAACAGATTTATGAAAGTGTTGCAAGAGTACTGATGTGAAGAAAATGGAGAAGACATGTGAAGTCCATTCGGGGTTGACAAAAGAGATAAAGGAGATACAGACTGAAAGACCATCTGTCTTTCATTTCCCAAGTACATGTTCATTGAAATTCTTATTCACAACATATGAGGATTTGATGCTGGATTCTATAATTGCTCAGACTCTATAAAGAGTTTTGGAATCAAGCAATAATAGGCAAACTCACAATGGGGATTGTGTGTTGAAGGGTCAGGAAGGAATATAAGGAAAAATAATGAATATATGCTTTCATTTAGAAAAAAATGTAGTAAGTTTTACAATCCTGGGGGAATTTTATTTCCGAAGAGAGTTTCCCTATTTCCCATTATACTAAAGTTTAGGTAACTTATCCTCTGAGAGCATCAGCATGTCAATTGCTTATTGTCTTGTGGCTTGTTGTGTGGTCTACTTGCCTATTGGAATCAGACCTGAAAACTTTTATCTCTGGTCATATTTATTCAAAAATTATTTTCAAGTGGCTTCAGATTTCACTGTAAATGTTCACAGAAACATAAGTGGTATTTTTCTAATAATTTTAAAAAGTACTATGAAAGATTAAGTTTCTAAAAAAAATGTTTATAACGGAAATTCTGTTTAGGTGTCTGAGCCTGTAGCGGCAGAAAGGATCACAAACTACAGTGTGAATATATTGTATTAATCTCATTTTAGAAGTTAAGCATATTGAAATATATTATAATTTTTTGGATATCAATCTTTAGTCTTTGAATGTCGACTAAGCGTCTATAACAATAATAATGGTCAGAACCCATTGACTATTCCCTCCACTAGCCCAGACAGGATATCAGTTCCCTAAAACATGAAATGCTCATTTGGAGAAATTGTCAGATGGTCTCTCTATCCTTCTCCCCTCCCCACCCTCCCCTCCCGCCTACATACACAAAACACTCCATGGATCCCATCTCTGTGTCTGTTGGGTACGGACGGTCTTTTCCTACAGTATAACAATTTTTAGGAACATTTCCAAATAAGAAAGCCTTTCCAAATTCATATCTTTGAAAACAATTGTACATTCTCAACACGAGGGCAGTAATAGGGTTAAGTCCCAATATAAGGCATGAGGGAATGTGCTGGTCTTGACAAGGGAGAAAAGGGAATATACCCTAAAAGAGAAGCAAGATATAGCCAACTGGTACTGGCAAAAGCTGGGAGAGGTTGTTTGGGAGTAGATTTTGAAAGTGTTTGATCAAGGAGGCTAGAACGTAATATTTATTAAGGGAGAGTTTATCAGTTTGAGAACACTCTCCTCCTATGCAGAATCTAAAATCCTGGCAAAAATATCAGGAGATGGTGCAAACATGCTACAAAGATGACTCCTAGAAGAATGGAGAAAACCATGGCCAGAATTGCTGTGGCAGATGTTGGAAGAAGGTACTTAACATCTCAAAGATGTGGGTATGCTAAAGAGGGTATTGTACATGACATCAGAGAACTTTGTCCCATGGGAATACAAAGAGAATACACAAATAGTATTCAAAGTGGTACCAAAATAATAAAAAAATGCACCTGTGAGTGGTGCACCAAAATAATTTAGAATTTCATGAGTGACCTCTGATTGACAATAGGAAGTGCTATTTCAGACCTGAGTTCTGTGATACAGTGCAGTTTATAAGACCCCAAAACAATAGAGGCTAGAGAATTTGCGTAACTGTCAGAAGCCAGGTAGACAACATCAAATGGGTAGCAGGAGTGCCTGACTATAAAGAGCTACAGACATAGCTAATAGAACTTGTTGTCTCTACCGCAGATGGGTGGTCAACAAGATCCCTACTCAACATGTACAATCATAAGAAAACAGAGAGAGATGATCAGGAGAATAAGGGCAAGAGCCCCATGAAAAAATCATTGTCCTTTGCCCAGTGTTTGGAACCGACCTTGTCTGTGGACTCAAAACCCACTGACTGAAAGAGAAGTTGGATCCATCGCTACAGAAGGAGTCTGCAAACTTAAGGCAAGTTTCCATGGTAGTTGTTCCAGGTGTAATCTGTCCCTCAGTCCCCGCATGTCTATGATATAACTGTGGGGGGGGGGGAAGATTCTCCAAACTAGTTGAGAAGAATGAGAGAATACAACAGTCGCTGATTTACCGTAAGGAGGAAATGCTGCGTAAAGGTTGTGTGAGTTTTCTGTGTTTGAAAGGGAAAGAAGTTCCTTGATTCAATCCTGATTCTGCTCTCTGGGAATAGCTCCAATAACTCATGACCCTTCGTTATACCCTCTGGAAGGTCTTTACTCATCCATTATCCTTCATGATGGCACCTAAAGAAGTAGTTGGGATCATGCCGTAATTGAGGGGTATACCACCCGAAAGTCGATTTCCAGTTGGTGCAAGTGCAGAGCTTGAAAGTTTTTTAAGGCTTGAGCAAACAGAATTTTTTTTTTTCTCTCAACCCTTTGATTCGGTGTCAATACAATTCCCATGAAAGTTTAGTAAGCTTCTGTTCTACTTGTGTACAAATTCATATGCTAGTATCCACATGGTTCTTTTTATCTTTATTATTTTATTTGTTCTCAAATCTGCTATCTTCCTTCCCTCTATGATTCCCTTTCATATTTAATGATGGTTATTTTGAAACTCCTTTAGATAACCTGCTTTAGTAGAAAAGCCACATTTCTAAGCTTGTCTTTGCCTCAGTTTTGAACGTTAATGAGACCTTTTTGTTCTATTCCTCTTATAGGCTTATATCTTGCCACTTGGTGTGATAGAAAGAAAAATATTACCCCTCCCCAAACATGTCCATGTTCTAGAACCTATGAATGTTTCCTAACATGGCAAAAGGGACTTTGCAAATGTGATTTAATGAAAGATTTGAGATGCAGAGTCTTGGATTATCCAGGTGGGTTCAATGTAATCAGAAGGGTTCTTACAAAAGGGAGGCAGCAGAACTGGAGTCAGAGAAGGTATAGTAGCAAAAGTTGGAGTGATATGGGGACAGGAGCCAAGGGAAGTGTGAAGTTTCTAAAAGCTAGAAAGTTTGGGGTCTTTTGCTTCTACCACATCTTAAACCCTTCATCCTGGAAGTAACATATCACAGTTCCATCCACATTCAGTAGGTGAATGCTAGTCACATGCCACCTGGAGATGCAAGAACAGACTGAGACTTGTAGAACTGTGGCTGGGAAGAAGAGTCAATGGGCTTTACTGAACACATAGAAGTTCTGTCATAGTCAGAGGAAGTCCTGTGGAGGGGGATTTTCATGCTGCAATCTGAATGTAAGTAGGAAACAACCAGGTAAATAAGAAGTGGGCTGCTTGATATTAATTATGCACTTATTAAATACGAATTAAATGAATGCATGGATTAAAGAGAAGACCTTGGGCAGAAATGAATGTAGTAGTTCGAGAAACAGAAGATCCTTGTAGGTGGAATGAAGTGAGTAAGGTAAAGAGTATTTGATGGTGAGAATAAAATAGACAAGAACCAAATCATGCCAGATTTTCTATATCATGTTCATTTTTAAATGTGTTATATTTGTGATGAGATTCATTGATAGATCTTAGGAATGGGAGTGGTACCGATGATGTGCATTACTGAAAGTTCCTTAGACTGCTGCATGAAACAATGGATGAACATAGGTACAGCGAATATAAGAAGACAAATGTGAGATTGTTGTAGTAGTTTTTTTTTTAATTTGCGGTATGCGGGCCTCTCACTGCTGTGGCCTCTCCCGTTGCGGAGCACAGGCTTCGGACGCGCAGGCCCAGCGGCCATGGCTCAGGGGCCCAGCCGCTCCACGGCATGTGGGATCTTCCCGGACCGGGGCACGAACCCGCGTCCCCTGCATCGGCAGGTGGACTCTCAACCACTGCGCCACCAGGGGAACCCTGTTGTAGTAATTTTGATGGGAGAAGCAGTAGTTCTACTTTGACTTAAAAAACTAAGGTGAAAAGAGGTGAATAAATTTGTGATATATTTTAGAATTTGTGTCTCCCATTGGAATTATTATCCCTTCCAGTTTGAAATCACACACACACACTCAGACACAGAAACACACACACACACACACACCCCAAAGAATTTTACTTCTTTACATCACACCCATTGATAAAAAATAGCTCCGTATTTTTATTCCAAAGGAATACCTGATAGTACAGACAGAAATGTGGAAAATATACACTAAATTTAGATTAAGAAGATTATAGTGACTACAAGTAGACTGAGTGCTAGTTTGAGTACTATTTCCACTTTGCCTCCATTTTTAGATTTTTCATTGGATTGAAGAAAGTGGAAAAGGCACAAAAAGAGAAAGAATATGCCAAAAGGGGCCCCTCAGGCACTTGCAGCAGCTGTCCTGCAAAAAAGAGAATTATAAAGGAAATATCAGCATAAAAGAGATACAGTATATGTCCCGTAATTGCAAAACCATACTGAATTCCCTGTTCATTTAAGTCGGGTTTCACATCTGGTCCATATGTGTAATTGGAAATCTCAGAATTTTCATCAAGGAAGATAAAGATGCCAGATGCTTTACTAAGAGGATTTATTTGTTTGTGAGTAATATGCATGGAAATGTGACAAAGGGAAAGCTATGCCTGGAACTGTGATTTAACACTAGTAAGTGAGAAAAAAACCCTCCTCTGTAAGGGGGTATACAAGAAGTTGTAAATTTTGATTTGATTAACATAATTAATTACTGAGGACGGAAACAAAGCATAGATGATGTACAGTCAATCTAGAGTCTTCTGGGACCTTTTGTTAAGACCAAAAATAAGCACGAGGGAAAGTAAAGATTGAAAGTCTGAATTACTAAAAGCACATTGTTCAAATTCAGGAGAAAATTGCCTCCTTAACTCAATGCTTAACCTGAGTGAATCTACACGATGCCAAAACATTCAGATGGTTGGATAATTAGAGATGAGGATAAAGGAGAACTTGATGAATGGTGGAATTTTTGGCTTGTCATCCAGATGTTTTGACCCAATAATGAACACATATTTTATCGCAGATGATAGTAATTTTGATTCAACATATTACATAAAACCATCAAAAAGATTACTATTGTATACAACAAATATTATATACTATTATAGTCTAACACTCATCCTTATCAACAATTCTGACATTTTCCATGATGAGCATTTTGCTGCCTTCACTTATTCTTGCCTTGAACAGGCAGGTGAAACAGAACTCTGATCTTACTCAGTGGCCACAGGGTGTGGGCGTCCTCGAAGAGGCAGGGGCTCTTGCAATGTGCATCTCACCAAAAATATCTGCAGTTCTAGCCAAATTGCATGTTCTCATTGAGCCTCAGTTTTCTTCTCTTACAAAATAAAGGCATTAGAATTCATAACTTGAACAAAAATACTTTGGGCAGCAAATAATAGAAAATGAACCAATAGTAACTTAAACAAATATTGGTTTATTTTTCTTACAAAAGAAGTAATCTGGAGCTGAACAGTCCGAACACAGGGCCAGTGGCTCCATGACACCCTCATAGATCCAAGCAAACATTCCTAGATGTTTGCTTTTCACCTCATGGTATAACATGGCAGCTATAGCTCCAAACATTGTTCCTACATTCAAGGTAGCATTAGGAAGGACAAATGGTATTGCCTGCTGTGCTGGCTCCTTATATTAGGAATCTATATATATATATATTTTTTTAAAAACAACATGCATTTATTATCTCACAGTTTCTGTGGGTCAGGAGTCCTGACGTGGTTTAGTTGAGTCTTCTGCTTAGGGCCTCACCAGCCTACAATCAAAGTGTCAGCTGCTCTGTAGGAATATATAATTTTTAGAAATAAAATCTTATTAGACTTTGTCTGACCTGTCAGTAACCAGAAATATGTAACACGGCCACGTCTAGCTGAAAAAGGGGATATAAAGGCAAACGTAGACCTGGGCACATTTTTCATTCCAAACCCAAAGAAGTGCTATTAACAAGGAGAAATTGGGAAATGACTAGTTTAATGCATGTTTCCCTCACAGGGATTACTAAAGTCCCTTTCAAAACTCTATGATGGGGAAAGTTAGGATAGATAAAGTTTAGTGGAATTGCCAAGCTGGTGTTAAGAAATCATTGTTCAGTCCTTAACGACTATTTGGAGAGTTGCCTGAAACTGAGAAAGAACCCTTGGGTCTTCTCACTTATGACTACAAAATAGAAGTTTCACCAAAAAAAAAAAAAAAAAATTACATGATTAGAACACTAACATAACAGGATAACTTCTAAGCTTTTGGAAAGATTATCAGCATTACTTCTAGGATTCATGGGCTTTGTGAGAAAATTCCTACACAACTTTCTATTAACAGTTGTCAAGATGGTGCCTTTTTATATGGCAGTCAGATGTATATTTTTAGTCTGATTGTACTCACACTTTTTCTGCCTTTCTGAAAATGGAAGTATATATATATGTATATATATATATCTGGGTATTTACCAGATTTCTTCAATCTTCTATGTGTGTGTTGTATGTGTATGTATGTGTGTGTATCTGATGACTGAAAATAAAATTACTTTGCCATAGGATTCTGAATACTGAGCATACAAAACCAAAACTTAGCTAGAGATTTGGGAGGGTTCAGATATCTTAACAGCTATTCTCTTCTGCTGAATTACTAGAATCAAAGAAGCTCACATTACCGTGGGGAACTTTGGAGCATTCATTTATGCGATCAACAAATATTTATAGAGCAATTACTATATCCTGTATGACAGGAACTGCCTAGGCTCTGGGGGTTATAGTAATGAACAGGGTGGGAAAAACTCTTGCCTTCATGAAGCTTATACAGGCCTTTCACAAATTAGCTTCACAAAGGGGACAACTGGAGTGGAATCTGAGGGTACAAACATTAGCTCCTACACATTTATAGAGCATTACCAAACTGACAAAGCACTTTCATGTAGTATACATGTACGACTTCTTTGAGGCAAATTTTCTACATGTATCTTAAAAGTTTAAAACTTAGATACTATAATCTACCAACAATTATTTGGGTCTCTTAATAGAAGACTTTAAATGTTTTCCAATTACATCAGTTTGAACAATGAACCCAAAGAGAATATTAGATGGCTTAGAAGAGGAATGGGGAACCAGGAAATTTGGGGCAAAGTCTTGGCTTTAGCTCTAGCTGTTTGTGCTACTCTGCACAAGTAACACAATTAACCTGGCTCCCTCTTTCATCAGCTTAAAATAAGAAGTCAGGAAAGGCACTACAAAGTCCCTTAGTTTCCAGACCTAGAGACATACAACAATGTTGACTTCCCTTTATAGGAATACAGAGTGTGGGTGAGAAGGAAAAGAATCAGGAAGTAAAAGAAGGTTTATGGATAGACAAGATTTAAAAACCCTATTTATAACTCCCCCCTCTTCCTGTTTGTGGAGGCCCAGACAGGTAGACCCTGCCAATAGATCACCCAGGCTCAAAACTCATTCTAAGAAGGCCTCACCTGGAGAGTTACTGTGCCTAAAGGTAAAAGATGAGAGCGAAATTGCATCCATAAGAGACTGTCAAGAATTAAACTATGGAGAAGGATGTCGAAACATGTTCTCAAAATAACAAGGGCTTAGCAATTCCAGAATTTCCCCCTCCCCCAGCCCCTGGAAACCACTATTCTATGCTTAGCTTCTATTAGTTTGACTGTTTTCGATACCTCATATAACTGTAATCATGCATTATTTGTCCTTCTGTGATTGGCTTATTTCACTTACCATAATGTTCTCAAGGTTCACACATGTTGTTGCATATTGTTGGATTTTCTTCTTTTTTAAGATTGAATTATATTCCACTGACATGTCTAGAGATAATGATACTATATTGTACACTTAAAAATCTGTTGAGAGGGTAGATCTCACATTAAGCATTCTTACCAAAATGACTTTTTAAAGGAAAAAAAATTTACAAGGCCTTAAAGGAGACATTAGAAGCTACGTATGGGGGGAAATTAACGAAAAATGGAAGTGAACAAATGTGGGATCCAGGAGGCTAGGCTGAGTAGATTCAGCAGTATTTTGAATTGATATTTCAAATCCATTTACCAGCTTGGGGCATGGTTTTATTTTGTTTGTTTGTTTTTTGCGGTACGCGGGCCTCTCACTGCTGTGGCCTCTCCTGCTGCGGAGCACAGGCTCCGGACGCGCAGGCTCAGCGGCCATGGCTCATGGGCCCAGCCGCTCCGCGGCACGTGGGACCCTCCCAGACCAGGGCACGAACCCGCGTCCCGTGCATCGGCAGGCGGACTCTCAACCACTGCGCCACCAGGGAAGCCCGGGCATGTTTTTATAAATGATAAAAATGGAAGCGTTAGTGTAGTCAGTGTTTCACTGGAACATTTTAATACTGTGAATCATATTCAGTTTTCAATAGCACAACTTTCAATAAGTACACAGAGAAATTTTCTACTGAATTCAGAAAGGAAATTAATTTATGTTGGGTATATAATAGGCGTGCCTCCCCCCAAAATGGTATAAAAACAATAACAATATGCAAAATGTTTAGAAATTATGTTAGATAAATAAAAAAGGCATTACATTACATAGATTAAATAAAAATATTTGCTATTTGATAGCAAGTAAAGTTGAATCTACTGATAATATTTTTGCCTACGGTAGGACTGTAGTAGAGAAGGATACGCGTATCCTCTAAAATGTTTACAGAGGCTTTGCCTACGCATCTAAAGTTATTTTACAAAGCATTAAATTCAGTCAACCAGTAAATATTTTGTAATTCTTCTATAAATTGTTTTGCTGAATCATGCACAAGTCCCCCCAGATTTAGTGTTTGCTGTTGATTTTTAAATAGAACTTTCCAAATTACACACTAAGAGAGAAGCACCTCATTTTGCTGGACTTATACCATTAGTCGGTAGTTGACTTAAAATTTTAGAATTAGATATTTAGTTTCTACCTTTTACTTGTCTGGTTAATAGACAGCCCATCTTTTAGGTTCTGTATGAGAATGGCAGATTGTCCTCCGATTATAATAGGCTAGAATTCATGATTCTACTTTATATGTATTTTATACATAATAGCTCAGTGTTATGTGTGTGTGTGCAGGTATATGTGTGCAAGTGTGTTTCTCTTGGAGAGGGGACAGATTTTTGTGGAGGATGAAAACACTTAAGTCCCCATGTGTGAACCTTCAGGCTGCTAGAAGCAGGAGGCAGTGACAGAGAGTCTGATCTACCAAAGAAGTGTATCTGACATTTTGGGAAGTGGATTAGCTCTTACCTTAAAATTTTCATAAAATAGTTTTAACATCATTTTATATTTGGTAAGTGAATAGAAGGTATCATTTTCACAATGAAAATTAGGAGAAATATTTAACAAAGATGTTTGAGAATTACTAAGCAGTCTGGTAAAATTACTGTGGATTAATAGATTCAAAAATCAAATATTATATATACATTTCTCGTAGCTTTTCCTCTATGTCACTGTAAAGACTTTTCTTTGTCATTTGTCTTGGTTAAGATTGCTTATTCTTCTATTCTCCATCTCTCTTCCACCCTATTAGCAAGTAGAACTGGATGAAAGTTGTACTGGGCAAAGTAAACCATCAGTCTTCTAAGAAAACAAGTCCTCACCTACCTCACAGCACAGAGGAAAAAAGCAAAACCATGGATTCAGAAAGACCTGAGTGAATATCACAAATCCACAACCACAACTTAATTGTGCTACCCTGGATAAGTTACTGTCTATACATTTGTAATTTCATATTAAAATAAATTTGATAACGAAATTGAAGGTGATTTGAGGATTCATGAGAAAACTATTTGAAAAGAAGTATGCATAAGCTCAGTTTCTTTGAAGCTTAAAAAAGCATATTTGTAATATTAGTAACAACAATAATGGTAATAGTGTTATTTTAATAGAATAGTGATAATAATAGAAATAGTAATAACAATTGTTATCCGTAGCTGAAGTCACCTTTAGCAAAGCCTATTTTGGTATGAAAAAAAAATCATAAGAATAAGACAGTTAATTGTAAAAATATGAAGTAAATACATATTCCTTATTTATGAGGAAGGCCTCAACCAGCAAAGTAATCTAAACTGAGGTGCATCAAAATAAACTGTTAAGTATTCACTTCAGTAATATGATCCAGTTCATTATCATAAGCAGAACCAGGCAGAGTTACAATTTTTTTCCTAAATCTTATTTTCTTTATTACCAAATATTTGTGTTTGTTTGCTCTTGGGAGATGTGTGTGTGTGTTTGTGTGTAAGAGACAAACTCAGGACTGAGTTTTCCTTCCTAGTAGAAAAAAGTATTTGAAAAAGAACGTTAGAGTGTTTCAGGAACAAAACTCTCATGCCTCACACATACTTAAGATAAAATTGCCTGTCTTCGAGATAATGTAAGGTGTCTCCTCCAACAGATGGTAAGATCTACAAAAACAAAGAACAGTTTTCTTCTTGTTTCATTTTGTTGTTGTTTGTTGTCACTTAGCACCCACCACTTAGCACAATGCCTGATACAGGAATTTGTTATATCTGGTGAATAAATAGATGAGATAATTTCAAATGAGTGAATATCCACTAGAGCACCCACCTATGTAAATAGATGTTGTCATTTACATTCATCTTGGGGACAGAACTGAGTTGTTCCCCAGCTTGTGGAAAGAAGTTCTCTCATCTCTGGCGCTAGGAGAAAGTTGGATATAAGACATGACAAGACATGACATGAAAACTGAGGCTTCTTATTGGGAATTAGCTTGCCTTCAGCTCAGTGAAGCAGCAGGGCTTTGGAAGCCACTCTGAGGGTGGATTTGGTTTTTATTTCTTAAGTATATCTATTTATAGTAGCAAAATGTTCAACTAATTAATTACTTTGTTTCATAGTCTGATATATACATCAGACTGTATAATTACATATAGTTATATGTAGTATACATAGTATACATATTTATATACATAGTTATATATTTATTTATGCTTTAACATTATTACCCAAAGTATTTTTAAATACTATAGCCTTGAACTAGCAGCAGTTAACCTGGAGGCACAAGATTTTAGGTGATTTTCCAAGAGTCAGCTCGGAGTAGAATGAGCAGTTGGAGAGACAAGTGAAATATAGGATAAAATAGTGGAGTGCATACATGTTTTTTGAGGGGAAATCTCAGACACTGCTCTAGAAGAGGGACCTGGTAGAATCAGAAAGGATTGGAGCTTGAATTTATTGAAATTTAGGTATGAAAGGAAATGTCACCTTATTTCTAAATAAAAATTGGTGAGAAAGTAGATACATTCATGATATATATGACATCCCTAGGAAAACATTGTCTGGCATGTGGCAAATCCTCCTAAGGTAATATTGTTACCATTATTATTTTTGTAATTTTTACTGTCATTGAGGGTGTGCCTAACCAAACAGTACATAGAGAAGCATTTATTGAATGCCCTGTACTTTTGTAGATGTGATGGGAGATACCAAAACTTGATAACACCTGCAGTAAGAAATGCAAATTCACCTCTTCAGATAAAGCGTTTGTTCAGAAAAGATCTAACCAACAAAGAAAAAACTGTAAAATTTATTTAGTACAAATTTATTTAGTACTAAATGCTAGGAAGCTCATTCAGTTTCACTTAGTGCTTTGAGTCCTGTCTGAAAGAAGTGGTCATGAGCTCCCAGAGAGAAGTCATCTTCTCTCTAGTTGAGGCTATGACAAAGATCAAAAGATTTCTTGTAGTAGTTTTGCTGCCCACAGAACCTAAGAGTTTAATGGAGACTTAAAGAGTGACAAATTAGAGGCAGGACATGGTTTTCAGGTCTTACTTTTTTTGCCAAAGAAAACAAATGTCATTTTCCTTTTTTTTTTTTTTTTTTTACAGAGACACAAGCAATTGTAAGGAAGCTGTCAAGAGATCCAGATAGTGAAAATTCATGGGAAAAATGAGGCATCTTTTTCAAGGCCCAAGAGTTGAGAATAAATGTGGTTATTCAATGTGTAGGGTGTTTTAATTAGGAAATGAGCTAACAATTTCCTTTTGGGTAACCCTCTCTATTGCTGTTTGTCTGAAGCAGAAATGTTCAGAGAGGCCAAATGTGTGTTCATGTGCTGCGTGGAAATGACAACACAGGAGACAATATTTTGGCCAATAAATTCAAGCCAAAACAATTTTTGCATGAATTATGCAAACAGATTATAAATCTCCTCTTTTCCTTATATGTTGGGCCAGCATTCCTTGAACAGAAATATTTTATATCTTTCCTTTGGATCATAAGACTTGTTAATGGAAAGGCAGGAAGGACACTGGAGATATAAAGCTTTAAATCATTTTTTCTGAAGATATAATCAAAGATTGGTTAAGTGGTTTTTCTGAAGTCTCGTTTATGCTTATTACCATCCCAGTAAATAGGAAAATGAATTGACTTTCTTAAGGAAGGTCTTAAGAACAGCAAACCTTAAAACTGTAAGCTTTAGTTTATATGTTTCCAAATGTAAAAAGTATTTGTTTCTGGTACCTAACAGGTGCTTATTAAAAATGCTTACTGTAAGCTAAGGAAAACAAGTTGTATGGAGCTAGAAATTGAAAAAGTGAACTTAAGTATAAACCTTGCACTCGTAAGTTATTAAGGGGTGGGAAAAATTTCAAAGGTAACTCAAGTTAGAAATTTATATAAGCAATCTAAAGGAGAATAGTAAGCTTCTCCTTCTGATTTAATAACTATATAAAACCTGAACATGAAGGGTTTATTTAAATAGCTAATATGTGGAAAGTACACAATAAAAATAAGAGGTTAATACAAACATTAAGAAAAGTATAGTTTACAATAGGGTAAAGAGAGAAAACAGAATAGATTATTCATGTATTTATTCATTCACCAAATATATCTTGGCACCTACTGAGTACTTAAAACTATCATAGGTTCTAGGGACCAAACAGTGTGCCAAAATGAAGGGAGAAAAAATGAAATTAATCTCTAGGGAAAATAAGCTTTCATAGACTCTTCCACATCTACCCAGGACCCCAACTGTGGAATAAAATCTGAAGAATACAAGAAGATGTATTGTATAAAGGCAGTCTGCCCTTCTCTTTCATTTAATTAATTAATTAATTAATTAATTTAGGTCACACCACGTGGCTTGTGAGATCTTAGTTCCCCGACCAGAAACTGAACCCGTGTCCTTGGCAGTGAAAGCACTGAATCCTAACCGCTCCCACCAGGGAATTCCTGCCCTTCTCTTTTAAACTTGTGACCTACTGGGTATATTTTATTTGCAGGTTTTAGGGTTCTGTGATGTTAAGGATCTCAGAAGAAATGATAAATCAAAGCAAAAATCTGGACAAGATGCAAAGGACAAGTGCTGTTTTCTCTTGGCCTAATGCATTGTAAGTACACTACCAGTGGTCTTTGACATATTTCTGTCAATTCAGAGAACACAACTATCATAGAAAAAAACACTATTATGTAATCTTCATAGCTACCAAATATACTCCATATTACCTTATGGTTACAGGATTCTTGATGTTATTCTACTGTAATGTTGATTTTATTGTTACCAGATGCTTGGCCATGGGCCTTGGGTTACCCAGGTTCACTGGTCCAACAAACAAAACAAAATTGGAGTCATATTGAGTACATACATCTGATGAAATAACGATATGTAAGAGAAATAAGAAGAAGAGTTCCAAACGGAAAAAAGAATTGAAGTACTATCTTATGAGGGTAGGAACATGAATGCCAAGAACCTTTAAGAACTGAACTCAGCATTCTCAAAAAGGCTTTAATGTGTGAGCAAATTCCAGTGGCTACCAGGACAAAATGTACTTGTATGTTTCACACAGCTTTGTTTTAAGGGACTTGGAGGACTGACTGTGTAAGTGATGAAATGCACCTTCCCCTCATGTCCTAAAACCCATCACAGGGATATTTGTCAAAGCCTGTCTGCATAAAATCCAATTTGTAATACATTTTAATATTTACATTAGATTGATCTTGTCAGATGTTTTTTAGTTAATCCCTGTATTCAATAAATCATGCTGAAGAACTTACCTTAGAGCACAGACTTCCCTGTGGCTCAAATAAAAAATAGCTGTGTGTTTAGTAACCTAAGGGAACGTTCAGGCAATCAAACTGAACTTGACCACACAGCTTCCCACCTTTTCTGGTTCCTACATACTAGCATTACTGACTGTTCTTCAATTAGCCCCTTAAGTTCCTACCTCCTGAAAGATGACAGATCGGAGCATCAGTGACATATGTGGGATAATGAAAAAGAATGTGTCACTTGGACCAGAAAACCATAGGTAGAGTAATAGCTCTGCCATTGATGAGGTGTAGGACCTTGGGAAACCACTACCTCTTTATGAGTTTCAGCTTCATTATTTTTATCTATGAAAAGGGGATTATAATACATTCCTTGTCTATCTAATAAGGTAGGCATGATGACTGAATGAGAACATGTGTGGAAAAGCTTTGTAAATTAGCAAGTGCCTTACCTGTGCAAACTATTTGCAATGTGTGAAAATAACATTGCATTTTGAAACTTGAAACGTTAGTACATTTGACAGTGCGTAATCGATACTTCAATAAATATTTTGGAGACATTTGAACAAATCTTGTCATATCCTTCAATTTATTTTCAATTCCAGATGACTTGAGAGAACTCTGACTCCTTGTTAAATGCCCATGTAATTGTATATTCAGAAAACACCAGGGGCTCAGAACAAGTGTTAAGCCCCTCTATGTTTCCACTGAGATGTATTTCTGGGGAATACAATTTATAACAAAAGCCAGAACTATAGCCTTTGAATTCCTGATTACAGAGACCATTTTCCCCACCAGAACATAGAAAGGTGTTTAATCACTTTTTTGGTGGTAAAAAAACACATAACATTAAATATACCATTTTTAAGCATACAGTTCAGTAGTGTTAAATATATTCTCATTGTGAAACAGATCTCTATAACTTTTTCATCTTGTAAAACTGAACTCTATAACCACTAAGCACTAATTTCCCCTCCCCCCACCTCTTAGCAATCGCCTTTCTACTTTGTTTCTATGATTTTGACAACTTTAGATACTTCGTATGCATGGACTCATATAGTATTTGTCCTTTTGTGACTGGCTTATTGTGCTTGGCATAACGTCCTCACCGTGTTGTAGCATGTGACAAGATTTCTTTCTTTTTTAAGGCTGCATAATATATCATTGTACATATATAGCACATTTTTTTAATCCATCTGTCTGTCGATGGACATTTGGGTTGCTGCCACCTCTTGGCTATTGTAAACAATGCTGCAGTGAACTTGGGTGTACAAATATCTCTTCAAGATCCTACTTTAAATCCATTTGAATACATACTAGAGGCAGGATTGTTGGATCATAGGGTAATTATATTTTTAATTTTTTGAGAAACCACCATGTTGCTTTCCAAAAAAGTTACACTACTTCATATTCTCACCAACAGGGCACAAAAGTTCCAATTTTTCCACATCCTTGCCAACATTTGTTATTTTCTGGTTTTTTTTTTTTTGAAAGTGGCCATCCTAATGGGTGTGAGGTGATATCTCATTGTATCTTTGACTTTCGTTTCTCTTATGATTAGTAAAGTTGAAACTTTTTTCATATATGTGTTGGTCATTTGGATATCTTCTTTGGAGAGCTGTCTATTCAAGTGCTTTGCTCATTTTATAACTGGGTTTTTTGTTTTTTTTTGCTATTGAGTTGTATGAGTTCCTTGTGTATCTTAGATATTAACCCCTTATCAGATACATGACTTCTTATAAATATTTTCTCCCTTCCACAGGTTGTTTTTTCCCTCTATGTACAGAAGTTTTTAAGTTTGATATTGTTAAAATGTTCATGGCACCCGAAGTTATCTACAGATTCAACACAATCCATATCATAATTCCAAAGGAATTCTTTGCAGAAACAGAAAAAAAATATACTAAACATGCAAAAGAATGAAGTTGAACCCTTACCTTACACCTTACACAAAAAAAAACCCTCAACATGGATCAAAGACTTAAATCTATAAAATCCCTAGAAAAAAGCATAAAGGAAAAAGTATAGGACATTGAAGTTGGTAATGACTTTTTAGATAAGACACCAAAAGCTCAGGCAACAAAAGCAAAAATTGACAAGTGGCACTACATCAAACTAATACACACTTTAAATTAAAAGTACAATGTAATAAAAATTATGGTATGAAATCTCACAATATATCAAATAACCACAGTAGAAGGCATTCTAAATTATATAGGGACCTGTTGGCAAGGCACTGGGGAAAATGTTGGCATTAGTTAAGTGAAATGGAAGGAGTGGACATAGCCTGAACCCTTGTGTCATGGTTTAGAGACCCGAGATCATATGACCCAAGTAAGAAGGTTTAAGTAGTCATCCCTTGGTATCTGAGGGGGATTAGCTCCAGGACCCCTACAGATATCAAAATCTGAGGATGCTCAAGTCCTTATATAGAATGGTGTATTATTTGCATATAGCCTACAAACATACTCTCATACACTTTAAATCACCTCTAGACCTGAGAACCAGACTCCCACCCAGCCCTACATTAGGCCAATTACCATGGATGCAGACTTTCAACCAACCCTAACACCAGGCTGCTCCTACAGCCCCAGGTTTCTTGCCTACCCCAGTGCCAGGCTGGTCCCATTGACCTAGACTTCAGTTAGTTCCTACGGACACAGGCCCTCAGCCAACTCTTATCACCAGGCCAAACCCCTGTGGTCCCAGTCTTGAGGCTTGCTCCTACAGACCAAGATTCCCAGGCTGCCCCAGCATCAGACTAGCCCCTGCACACCCAACTTCCAGGTAGCCCCTTGAACCCCTAAGTTACAAGCCTCATTTTAACATCTGTAAAAGAAAGCACAGAACCTTCTTCTCACATAATCTGGTTGTGTAACCAGCTACTACATCTAAAGATTTTTAGAACGATGTTTGGTGCTGGTAAGTGTTCAGTAAAAGCTGGCTATTACCATTAATTTATCCTAAATATTTATTTTTCAAATTTAAAGATTTACAGATGCAGGATTATGATTTATAAAGAAATACATGTCCACCTTGTTTTTATTGCTGTCGGAGATTTGATAGCTCACTGCAACTTCCTTATAAGAATAGTAAGACTCTTACTCTCTGGAGTGTGGGATTCCTTGGCCCAGAGGTGAAGTAACAGAACTTGGTACAATATATGAATGCTGAGGCTCTTAGAAGTTGTGAAGCATATTATCGAAAGGAAAATGTCTGGGCCATGGATCTGTGCTGATTCACATAACTTGGAGGAGATAGGAGTGGCACATTCCCTGGATAACAAAGATGTGTGGCCACAAAGGTGACATTAACATGGATTATGTGGCACAAGGATACCTGGGTACCAAACAGTTAGAAATTGGGCTTTGGGAACTTCAAGGAAAGTGGTAGTAGCCAGATGGTATGGACAAAGTGGTGTCTGTGGGCAGCATAGAAATGGAACACCCATCCGTGGGCAGGCCACCAAAGCTTTGACAATACCATTTCTGTGTCAGCAGAATGGATAGACAACTATAGAGCCCTTTCCCCCAAAACGTTCTGCGTTGCATAAGCTCCAGCATACATGTGTTTGCTATGAATCAGAATCATAGTGAGAGTCTGGGTCTCCAATGAATGGACGAAATACAATGTCCTGCCAACCTTGAGAGAGATTTGTTTTGATAAAGCAAAATAATGTGATTTGTTTTGAATCTGAGAATTGTGGAGTATAATTATCCCATTATATTAACTACCAAAGGGCTCTAGAAAAATACTCTATTAGACCCAGACCAATGTCATGTTATAGAGCATGGCCTGCTTCACTTCACGTCTGTTCTTTATTGTGGTGATTGGGTAGATGAGTGGAAATGAAACTAATAATATCAAATGTTCTTTCCACAAACATCAAAAACAGAGATTCGATGAATTGGAAACATGCTAGGTCTAAGGTTATGCTTAATTAGAATGAAGGAAACCCTGGAGAATGAGAAAGACCCCCATACACATGAGTAACTTAAACATTAAATGGTCACATGTGAAAAAAATTGACAACACCAGAAACATGTTGCATCAGGAAAGTTTTACCAGTTAGACTTGACAGAGAAATCTAAAGATGACACAGTGCACTTTGAAAGTGCAAAGAGGAAGCTGTTTGCAGAATGTCAGCATGCCAGAGTGTGGCAGAGTTTGAATCCCAACTCTGCCATTTATCAGTTGTGCATCTTTGGGTAAAACATTTTATCATATTCAGTGTCCATTTCTTCTGTAGTAAAAACTGGGATAATAATGGCCCATTGGGCAGAATTATTATTGAGTTACATGATAAATTAACATAGGATAGTCCCTCACTCAGTACATGGCACATTTTAGGAGCTCAGTTGGTTTGGTTCAGTTCAACTGAGAACATTCAAATCAGGAGTAAATTTTTTTAAATGTTGGTCAAACATCTGGTTACTTTGGTGTTATCTAGACAGGCGGGGTTGTTTGAATGGTTTTTAAAGAAAAAAAAATTCTTGACTTTTAATAAAGAAAGGGATCTCTAGCCTGTGAAATGAAACTTCATTGTGAAACGAATAAAATATTTGATATTGAAGACTGTTGCTCATAATTCACCTTGTGAAAATAGAAGAATATATATTCACACACATATATGTATTAATTTTTACATCACTATCAATTTACTGAAGCCAAATTTAGTTGAACAATCTTGAAAAAACAAGAGAAAATAATTATCAGAAAAAATAAATAGCAAAAAAAAATCCGGTGGAATATTCAAAGTGCTAAAAAAAGACTGTCAACCTAGAATTCTATACCCAGTATAATTATTTCTAGATCTATATCTGTACCTGTATATCTATGAATATATATTCATGAATAGTTTCCTTCTTTTAATTTGTAACTGCATAAAGCAAAACACATAACACAATTTTGGTTGGTTTATTTTATACATAATGTAACATATATGAATATAATAACATGAAAGATAGTGGGGTAAATGGAACTCTACTTTGCAGGGCTCCTAATTAACACTGTAGTAATGCAATATTAAATCTAATTAGGTTTTGATAATTTAAGTACATTATAATTCCTAGAGCAAGCTTTAAAAATAATTCAAAGAGACACACCTATAAAGCAATAAAGGAAATGAAATAGAATCCAAAAAATTGTTCCACACAAATTTTTTTCCAATACCAAACAGGAAGTAAAGGAAGAACAAAGGAAAGAAACTTATTACACAGATAGTAGCAATGTAGTAAGTGGCAGACCTAAACCCCCCAATTAAAGGAATTACTTTAAATTTAAATAGATCAAGTACTCTAATCAAAAGCAAAGGCTGCCAAAATAAATGTAAAAGGAGACAAAACTATATATACTTTTAAAACTTCACTTTAAGTACAAAGATACAAAGAGTGTGAAGGTAAAAGAATGAGAAAATGCAAACGAAAATATCAGAAGACTAGAGTGGCTATATTGATATTAAATTATACAGCCTTCAAGACAGGCTTATTTATTTAGAGATAAAAAGAGAAAATTCATAATGATATAAAAGATCAATACATCAGGAAGCTATAGCACCTAATAACAGAGCTTCAAAATACATGAAGCAAAAACTGACAGAACAAATGACAGAAACACAGGTATCTTGTTATAAGAAGTATGAGATTAAAGAGCATGTGATGAGTAGGAGGCAAGTATGGAGAAGTGGGTACAAATGTGTCACCATCAGGATTTCTGTGTTACCATCATTTTCACTGTGAAAATGATTTGATAATGAACTTTGAGGGTCATCCATTCATTCATTCATTTAATAAATATTTTTTGAGCATTTATGTTTGGGACAATAAAGTTAGGGTGGTTATGTAGTGGGGAATAAAATAGACGTAACCTGCCACCATAGAACTTGGTGTTTCTTTTAGCCAAAAGCTGATTTACATAATAATCTTTTTTCAGGAAGAGGAATTCAAGTTGTCCTAGCCAAAACAGAGGCGGAAAACAGAGAAGAAATGGAGAGACTGATGACCAGACTGGATGAGACCCTGAGCAATCACAAATAGGAAGAAGGCTGGATTAAATATGCTAGAGGAGGGCTTCCCTGGTGGCGCCTGCCGATGCAGGGGACACGGGTTCGTGCCCCGGTCCGGGAGGATCCCACATGCCGCGGAGCAGCTTGGCCCGTGAGCCATGGTCGCTGAGCCTGCGCGTCCGGAGCCTGTGCTCCGCAACGGGAGAGGCCACAACAGTGAGAGGCCCGCGTACCGCAAAACAAAACAAAACAGAAAATACATATATATGTTAGAGGACAGGGAGCAGGATAAACACAAATGGGATATAATCTTTGGTGAGGAAATGACAATAGGATCAAGAAGACATGTGATAGACCATAGAGCTGTAAATGTGGTTGGTGTAATATGAATTCATAAGAGGCTATAAAGAAGAGTGAAATTCACAAGAGAAAATAAAATATATATTATGAAATTAATAGGAGAAAATTAAACATATAAATACAAATATATATATATGTGTATATATGTATATATAAGTAAAATAGATACATTTCAGAAACAGGCAAAGTTTTGAGTACTGTTTGGAAAAGTGATAGAAAGCAAGAAGGCTTTTCTTGGCAAGTGTGATTAAGTTTAGGGAAGAGCATTACAGAGCAAAGCCATGTGAAATTTGAGTAGAGATCTTCCAAGGGGAAATGGTAGCAGATATTCTCTGCGGTGGCTGAGGGAACACAACAGGAAGTAATGCGAAATAAGGTTGGAGGAGAGAAAGGGCTAGGAAAGAGCACCTGATGAATGCTGGACAAGCAGGTTTTAAGTGGAAGATAGAAATATGAGCAACAGAATAATGCAAGTAAAAGTGATGCTAGAGAAAAATTATCCTTGCTGCTGTGTCACAGATTTAGAAATGAATTATTATAATAATAAAAGTTGATCAAATAACATTTTTGGATGAGGGACTTTGATGGATAATTTCCTCACCCTTGCAATATGTTTTCATAGTGAGGGAACATCTATTATTGCAATGTTCTGGTCTCCTTATTTACATTTTTCCATGGAAAAGGAGATGAATTATTTGATTAGTGAAGCTTATAAAAGGTACTGAGCATGCATGACTGAATTCCCTTTTCCCTTTGGTATTCAAATTCTTATAAGAAGCCCCAGTTCATCTCTGACCCTCCATGACATATGTTTATGAGAGTAGACTTCTAGGAAGGAATTCGTGTGGGTGGATATATATTTAAATTTGGCTATAATATTAGACACGCTACTGTTACCATACTCCATCTGCTTGACCTCTGTGTTTCTCGATATTTTTGAGCTTTGATGGGGAATAGGATCATTATTTACTATCTCCATCAAGCCCTAGGATAAAAGAACTAAAAATGAAATACAGGCTATTTCTTAAAATACTCCTATTTTAGCTACAGTCTTGAATGTCTAATTATTAATTGGCAATACTCTGGAAAGATGTTAGCATTACTTACATAAATTTGGGATTCATTGCTTATTTTATTCATCCATTTTTTTCTCTTTAGGGAGTCATCATGTTCTAATGGAGGCATATAAATTGTCTGGTGAAGAAATGAACAAAAAGTTGCAAAATAAAAAAAATTGGGAATTCACTATGCTAAGATAATATTTAGAGCTATGAGTGATTCCGTTGTCCAGAAAAGAAGAGTGGGAAGATGAGAGGACCAAGGGAAGAACTTTGTGATTGAAGTCATGGACTGTGGGGAAGGGAGTGAAGACAGGAAGTGTGTATCCATAGAATGGAAGAAAAGTGGGGTGCAAAGGACATGAGTGGTACTAAGGAAGTAAGAGAAATGGAAGAAAAGATAAATAGGTTAGAAAAAGTAACTAAGCATTCACATATTTAAATGTAGACTAAGAGTGATGCTTAGGTCACAGATATGGAAACAGAAGTAGTCACTGGAGTAGAGTGATGGTGACAACCACTGTTACTGCATTGATGAGTTATCTCAATTACATCCTAGTAATTCAAGATGATGGCAAGGTTTTGTGTGAAGTGGTTAGATTTTAGCTATATTTAGCTATGTTCTTAAAGAACGATTAACAGTCACCATACCTGAATTGAGTTTTTGCTAAATGCCAAACACTATTCTAAGGCACTCTTGAGTCAACAATAAACCAGGCTGACAAGGTTCCTGATTTCCTTAAGCTTATATTTTAAAGGAAGAATGAAATATTTTGTGAATAAACAAGAAAAAATGTCACACAGTGATAAGTTCCAAGCAGAAAGTTTAAAAAGAATGATGTGATGCAGAGCGACAGTCTGGCTTCTTTAATGGGTACTTAGAGAGGCCTCTGTGTATGTTAGGAGGTCCCTTAGGTTGATAAAAAATAGTGATGGGTTGGACAGAGTGTGTCATGAGCCATAACAGAAGATGCGCTCTGGTCCTCCAGTGCCAGGCATCATTCCACGAAAAATGGTTCTGCCCTTCCCTTCTGAGAAAGCAATCAGCAAAAGCTTCTTAATTTGGTCTTGCTTAGTTGTGAGCAAGTTTATATACATACCATTACGTTCCCTACAGAGTGGAACTAGATGATCAAATACATTTAAATCGGGAAGAGGAATAATTACTCAATCTCTTTGGAATACTAGGTGCCTACATCATAGCAAGTTTTATACTGCAGCTCAAGTTGGGCATATTTTCCATTAACTTTAAGAAATGAGGAAATTGAATCCTTGAAAAAAAAAATGAGTCATTTAAGGCTTCATGTTGATTCTGGGGCTCAGCCCAGGGCAAGGCTAAGCTTTCTGATTCTAGTGTAAAGCATTGGAATAGTCAAACTCCCCTAAGCTGAAGTGACACTGTTGGCTAATTTTGTATTATGTATTGAATGCCTACATTGTAGTGGCCACTGGATGGATTGACAAAGAGAAATTAGACAAGCTGTTAGAATATCCAATGGCTGACTAACCCCTAAAATAGATTCAAGGAAAACAATGTCAAATACTCAGAAATACACAATTTTGACTACATTTTAAAGGCATATTGTGGGCACATCTCAGAGAACCAAAATGGCAGCTCATCAAAAGCATACTTATTTGGGCTTTAGCCACAGAGAAAATCTGGAATCCAAAGGCAATGACTCTAAGCACATATGGGTTTCTTTGCTTCCTTCTTTCAAACCCTCTCTGCCTTCTGCTTAGTTATCAAAGGTAGCCTCCACCAGCACAATCAGAGTTGAAAATACAGACTTATAAAAGAGGGAAACATCTGATTCATGTTTCCCAGATTATTTACAGGTAGTAAAACCAAAGACTATCTCCGTTTCACCAAAGGCAATAAGTGCTTCAGCAAAATTTGCGATCTCTGCTAAGAAAGTGGCTTAATTGTTAATAATCTGAAAGCCTGGCAGAGACTTAGATAATGATAGAAAGCATGGACTCTTGTTGTTTGTTTTTTACAGATTACAAAGGGGGCTTGAAATCATTGTATAAGGGTTTTGATGTGCTTGAAACCAAAAAAAAAAAAAAAAAGTAGGAAATTGGGTATTATGAAGTGTCCTTCGCTGTTGAACACAAAAGGGTGAGAGATTTAAGTAGAAGATATTTCGCTTGACTCAGAGAAGGCATCTGATAACCCCCAACAAGAGGAAGGGAGTGGGGAAAGAAACTGTTCAGCAAATGTATATAAACACACAATATATTGTGTGTTTATTTGAGGCTCCATAATAAACAAAAACAAATTAGACTTGATCTGTGCCCTTGAGAGCTTATAGCCCAAAGAGAAAAGCAGACCCATAAGGAGATATTTCGAATAAAAGATGGACATGCGTATAATAGAGGATTGTTGAGGTTGTTAATGGAACACAGAGGGGTCACGTAAACTTAACACAGAGAAGTCAGGGAAGATTTCCTTAGGAGGCTATGTATTGATATTAGCTAGAGTTTGTTAATTTTTCCTCAAATTGGTTTTTTTTAAATTAATTTTTATCGGAGTATAGTTGATTTACAATGTTGTGTTAGTTTCAGGTGTACAGCAAAGTGGATCAGTTATACATATACATATGTCTGCTCTTTTTTAGATTCTTTTCCCATATAGGCCATTACAGAGTATTGAGTAGAGTTCCCTGTGCTATACAGTAGGTTCTTATTAGTTACCTATTTTATATATAGTAGTGTATATATGTCAATCCCAATCTCCCAATTTGTTCCTCCCCTATCTTTTCCCCTTTGGTAACCACAAGTTTGTTTTCTACATCTGTGACTCTATTTCTGTTTTGTAATAAGTTCATTTGTACCATTTTTTTTTTGCGGTACGCAGGCCTCTCACTGTTGTGGCCTCTCCTGTTGCAGGGCACAGGTTCCGGACGCACAGGCTCAGTGGCCATGGCTCACGGGCCCAGCGGCTCCGTGGCATGTGGGATCTTCCCGGACCAGGGCATGAACCCGTGTCCCCTGCATCAGCAGGCAGACTCTCAACCACTGTGCCACCAGGGAAGCCCTGACCATTATTTTTAGATTCCACATATAAGTGATATCATATGATATCTGTCTTTCTCTGTCTGACTTCACTTAGTATGACAATCTCCAGGTCCATCCAGGTTGCTGCAAATGGCATTATTTCATTCTTTTTTATGGCTGAGTAATATTCCATTGTATATATGTACCACATCTTTACCCATTCATCCATTTATAGACATTTAGGTGCTTCCATGTCCTGGCTATTGTAAATAGTGCTGCAATGAACATTGGGGTGCATGTAAATTTTCCAATTATGGTTTTCTCCAGGTATATACTTAGGAGTGGGATTCCTGGATCATATGGTAGCTCTATTCTTGGTTTTTTAAAGAACCTCCATACTGTTATCCATCGTGGCTGTACCAATTTACCAACAGTGTAGGAAGGTTCCCTTTTCCCCACACCTTCTCCAGCATTTGTTGTTTGTAGATTTTTTGATGATGGCCATTCTGACTGGCGTGAGGTGATACCTCATTGTAGTTTTGATTTGCATTTCTCTAATAATTAGTGATGTTGAGCATCTTCTCATGTGCTTTTTGGCCATCTGTATGTCTTCTTTGGAGACATGTCTATTTAGATCTTCTGCCTACTTTTTGATTGGGTTGTTTGCTTTATAAAGTAAGCTAAAATGAAGTCATAGCATCAATGAATGTTTAGAATAGGAAAGAATCTTCAAAATCACATATTGTTCCCAGACTCAGCGAGGTTTAATTCATGAGCCCAAGAGTCAATGACAATGGCCAAAATAAATTGAGCTATTACGTGGCATGTGAAGTTCCAAACACATTCTCACAGGTTCCCCCAAGGGTAGCCAAGCTAACTGCTTAGTAATGTGTTTTGTTTGATTAAATTTCATTAATACTCTTATGAAAAGTCAGTGAAGCTAGTGAGGAGAGAATTATTTTCCCCCCAAAGGGTGTGCTTTAGATGTTTAATAGGGCAATTTGACTATGCTTAAAATGTAAAATTGTCTTTCTTTTTCCCCCAAGAATGTCCCTATCTGCAGCTGTCAAAACTGACTTCATTCAACCTCGTTTATTTAAATGTCTACTGAACTCCCCCAAGCCTCTCAGTCAACAAATAAATTTGGGGCATAGCAAAACTTTCCTCAAATGATCTTTAGTATAGGAAGAAAGGAAAGCTTTGAATGTTAGCTCAGAAACAATTGAAAATAGACATATAAGTACATATGTATTCTCCATATATTAGTTCTCAGAGGGTTGTGCCAAACTATTTAGTACTCACATTCCAGAACATACTTGGTATCTGCCCCCTTCTTATAGGAATAAAGGATTCCTTCAACTCAAATGCTCAGGTCCAGCAGTTTGTGGAAGATGTGTGCTTATATGCACACGTAGCCCACTTTGACATTAAAGGTACATTTTTGAGTTTTTAGCTGGTTTTTGACTTTTGAAACAATTAAAGAAAAATCCTCTTTTTTCAGACATTGTATTGGTTTCATACTGGTGCCATAATGAATTACCAAAAACTTAATGGCTTAAATCAATACAAATTTTTATCTTATAGTTCTGGACATCAGAAATCTGAAATGAGTCTTACAGGGCTAAAATCAAGGTGTCAGAATTCTGTTTATTCTGCAGGCTCCAGGACAGAAGCTGCTTGCTTTTTCCATCTTCCAACCTTCATACCTTGGCTCATGGCCCTATATCACTCCAACCTCTGCTTCAATTGTCACGTGTCTGTCTCTGATTCTGACCCTCCTGCCTTCCTCTTTTAAAAACCCTTGTGATTACACTGAATCCACCCGGATAATCTGGGATAATCTCCTCTCAGTATCCTTAAATTCATCACATTTGCAGTCATTTTTGCCATGAAAGATAACATATTCACAGATTTTGAGTCTCAGAATGTGACCTTCTTTGGAGATCCATTATTCAGACTACCACAGACATCAAAAGCTAAGTAAGGGCAAAAAAGAAAAATAAATAACTTTCAAGAAAGTAATAATTTTGAAAGCAATGGCTTTCAAAGGATTTCTTCCGTTCCTTTTTTTTCCCCAAAAAAAAAAAAAACAAAAAACCCGAAGACATCACAGTACCTTTACAACCAGCACAATATGAACACAATACAAAATAAATGTAAGATTTTAAGCTTCTTCCAGAAAGTAAATGAACTTTTGCCAAGTAAGTCATAGTTTCTAATTTCTGGTGTGGTTAAGGACAAACAAAAAGTTACTCGGCTATATGAGGAAACTAATATACACATAAAGAAGAGCTCATTTTAAAACACATTATCTGCCAAAATAAAATTGCAATTTTAACCTACCAACTTGAAATTACACAGAAATTTCAAAAGTAATTTAGAATTGTGAGCTGGAAGGGATTACAGGCAACGTAATACCCTAAATGTGCATGACAGATGCTTATTTGTGCCAGAGGTCAATGCTCACTTATATTCTGTATGTCATCAGCTGAGCCAGACAAAGGGAGGATGCTACTGGGGGAGAAATGGATTGAAAGAGGAAGATCTGATATTAAGATACACACACAAAAAAGAGTGAAAATTAAACAAATTTTAAGAATCTCTAAAAGAAACCAAAGAGGAAGAGGAAGAAAAATGAAACAAAACAAACTACCAATAATTTTCTACAGGGTCAATCTCTAAGTATATGAAAACAGGTAAGACACTGATACTTGTTGGGCATTCTACTATGCATTTGACACTAATCCTGCATTATTTAATTTAATTCTTTTGGAAGTCCTGTGGGGTAGACTTACTGATGCCCATTTTATAGATGATGATGCTAGAGAACAAAGATCTATTGATGGGATGAAGATCACAAAGCAAATTTGACAGCAGCCAAAGGAAAAAAAAAAATCTAAATTGGGTCCTTTGCTTCCAATGCCCTTTTAAGCATGCTATTCCTGCTATTTCCTGCTGCTTTAAATTTTCTGGAAAAAATGCTCTGTATTATGTTTTTTGTTTTTGTTTTTACTTTAGAAGACACAACTAAGACATAGTATTTTTCTCAGTGTAACTAAAGTCAATATTTTTTTAACTGTTGTTAGAAATGATATTGTGATGGGTAGATAGGGTACCTAATATGTTGAAAAAGCTAACTTTTGCCTATATTCTCAAAACAAAACCAAAAACTATTCAAGAGTAAAACACATCAAAAATCCCTACCAGGGCTTCCCCAGTGGCGCAGGGGTTGAGAGCCCGCCTCCCGATGCAGGGGACACGGGGTCGTGCCCTGGTCCGGGAAGATCCCACATGCCGCGGAGCAGCTGGGCCCGTGAGCCATGGCCGCTGAGCCTGCGCGTCCGGAGCCTGTGCTCCGCAACGGGAGAGGCCACAACAGTGAGAGGCCCGCGTACTGAAAAAAAAAAAAATCCCTACCAAGTGCCCAAAACTGCTGTAGGAGTTTGAAATCCAATGATGAACAGGGCACGCAGAGCTCATGCCCATGTGGTGCTCACTGTTTAAGTGGGGAGGAAAGGCAACTGATTATATTAAAATTGAGAATAAGGGGAGATGAGTATTATGATAAGACAAGTTTGAGTTATGGTGGGTATGCAGAGCAAGGACATCTAGCTTAGTTTCTAAAGAATCAGGAATGGCTTCCCAGAAGAAATGGCATTTATCCTGAGACTCAAGGGATAGTTAGGAATTAGCTAGGAGTAAAGGTAAATGTTGGTTAGGGGATGTTATCTAATTAAGCTTTTTATTTCAAACTTTTAGGTTCAGTGAGCACTTGATAAACTGATTTTAAGAAGGAAATTTAAAACGATGAGTACTATTCATGGTGGCAGTTAAGGTATATGATTAAAACCTGAAGTCGTGATAAAAGGAAATGCAAGTTCTCTCCCATATCTTTCTCAAATAGAACTGGATAGGGCCTGCTACAAGAAACTCTGAAAAAAATCACTTTTTAATGTTTAGTAGCACAAAAGAACTGTGAACTTTGAAACACTATAGACCTTCGGCTCAATAAGATGCTTTACTTCTTTTAAATTTCCAGGGCATACCCAGCAACTCACCCACTGTTTAATTAGTGTCACTATGGCTCTATGAGGGTGTTGTCCACGTGTTGCAAAGACAGAAACGTTCTGTAAGTCTGCGTTATCCAATATGGTATCCAATGGCCACATGTGGCTATCGAACCCTCAAAAAGTGGCTAGTGTGACTGAAGAGCTACATTTTAATTTTTATTTAATTTTCAGAAATTTAACAAAAATCTAAACAGCACAGACCTATAACATGAGGGGATAATAGAACATATTATTTTCAAGAAGAATCTTAGGTGAAACGGTAAAAGCATTCAGATGACTATATAGTTCTATAGCTAATATATTCGATGTTGAGATCAAGGGAACTATCATGTTCTCTCACAATAGATATCAAAGTGTCAGAGTCAAGGACAGAACATTACCTGGGAGACAATATGTATGCAGTCCTGTGGCAATTTATGAGGCCTAACCCTTATCTAAGTGCCAGCAATGTACAGTTGCCTTGGATTAAGCTCTATGTAGATCCTTAGTATCTACAGATTTTTGACAAATGCTACAATCTCTAACCTGAAAAATGAGGATATTTAGTAACCACAAAAAAATAGCATGTGTTATCTGAGTAGTTCAGTATCTCTCCTTAAGAGAAAGGAGCTGATTTCCCTTTCCAGAAGCATCTAACTCATTTGGAAGGAGAATAACTTGACCTTTGGGCCTTATTTCATATTGCAGATTCACTTACGAGTACTTTCTGAGAAGTCAATGAAACCTGAATAGGAGCGACTATTAAGACGTAGACAGTGAGGAAAGAATAAGACAACAGGTTAATTTCAGACTATCCCAAAGAGCCAAAATGGAGCAAGGACTGCATTTATCTATTACAAATCATGGCTGAAGTTAAGCTGCTTTTAATCCTTGGAACTACTCAGACTTTCCAAGGGGAGGAGAAGTTTTACCTAGAAAACTGTGTGTGGGGAAAACCCACACAGCTCTAGGTAAAACTTCACAACTGTTTACAAGACAAAAAGGAACTCTCTATAGAAACCAAATATAAACAGCATATGTTATTAAACTCAAAACACATGAAAGAATAAAAGAAAGTCACGTATATTTTCTCAATGTGACAGAGTCTGAGGCAAGTCTTGGGAGAAGTTGAATAAGGCCACAAAAAAGGCTTTAGCTTCTTTCAAAGATCATTAAAATAGCCCCCTTCCCCACAAAAGGATTTTGCCTCTTTATTATGGATGCCACTCAGAAGCCCATAGAATACATTAAATTCTTAGAGCATACATTCATTGTCATGTGATGGAAAGTAACTATAGCTGCAAAATGTGAATTTATAACTGGGTAAGGAAGGTCTTTCCTGCTGAGCCCCTTGAAATGGATGGGGATTTTGTCCTCGACTTATTTTTCATTTTAAAGGTTTCATTACAGTTTCATTTAAGAGGATGGTGAGTATCATTTATTATGGAATTAGTCCTCGTGAAAAAAGTGTGTCATCCTGTGCATTGGTTTTCTACTGTTACCACAAATTTGGGGGGGTTTAAAACAACATCCATTTATTAGTTCAGAGCTCTGTAGGGTTATCTGCTTGGGGTTTCGCAAAGCTGATGCCAAGGTGTTGGCTGATTGCAACCTCATCTGGAGTTTGGGGTCCTCTTCCAAGTTATTCCGGCTGTTGGCAGAATTCCGTTTCCTCACTGGCTGTCCGGTAGGGCCTCTCTCAGCTTTTTAACGCCACTCACATTCCTTCTCCAGTGGTTCCCCCCTCTTCACACCAGTAACAGTGAGTCAAGTGCCCCTCAAGCTTTGAATCTCTCCGATTTCCTCTTTCTACCACTGGCCAGAGAAAACTCTCTGCTTTTAAAGTGGCTCATGTGATTAGATTAGGCCCACCCTTATCATAAGGTCGACTCTGCCGTGTAATATACGTAATCACCGGAAAGATATATTTATGTATTCGAAAGATTAAGGCATTTCTGGGGGACTTGGAATTGTGCCTGTCACACTGTGTATGGAACTCACAGGAGGTCTTCTGAGGAAGGCACGTAGTATCAGCAGTATTGAAATACTGCCCACAGAGTTTGCTCTTTTATTTAAATAAACATCACAAAATGTAACCCATTTTCCTGTACCACATCACTCCCAGAAAACTGAAGACTAGCTTCTGGGTTAGTTGATCTAATTCTGAATATATTAATTTAATCAAAATCTATTTAGCCACACTAGTGGCTAAGATATATACTGCTTTCTCTAGATACCAACTTGAAGAGGACAAGGTCTGTGGCCCATAAAGAAGTTATATTTTAGTGCAGGAAATGGATACACAAACCACTATGACAAAATGTGATAAGTGTTCTACTGAAGGCCTGGATGAAGAGCCATCCCCTAGCAGCTCTTAATAGGTGAATAACAGTACCCTGGATACAGTGTGACAGAGTGTAAAAACCATACACCTTGGAGACCACAGAAGGGATTCATAGATGGGTTTCCCCACTTACTAGTTATTCAACCTTGAGATATTTGCTTAACAACAATTTAGTGGAAATTACTAAGCGTACTTCATGTGTTTGTTAGAGGATTATAAATAATATGACGTATATGAAAGCATGCAAGTAGCTCTTAGCATTTATAGGTTTTTTCCTCTTTCAGAGAAAGTCTTTGTAACCTCTACCTCAGTGTAAACCACAGAAGTTCAGACAGAAGATGAGTCAAACAAATAGCTTTGTTTTCAGGCTCATGACTGTCTACCTTTTCACCCCTCAGGCTTTCATTTGTGGCATTTCAACTAAGATTTGATGAATGGTGCTCTACAAGTTAATATGAGTATGATAGAGAACAATAAACACTTGCATTTTTTTGCCTTTCAGAAGCTTTCAGATTACTCACAGATAATAACCACCTAGCATGTGATGACAATTATCTTAAAATAACAAAACACCAATTAACAACACATGTTGGAAAGTGACTTAAAGACAGTTGGTCAGTTCTTGTATGTCAGATATCTCTTGAGAACTTTTATTTGCACTATTGACTTGCTTATCAGATTTTTCTTCCTAGGCAGATAAAAAGATCTATGTCACAGAGAATCTTTGAATGACTCCAGATTCTAAATTAATGGGGCTTGGATCAGTAAGATATTCATCAGCGTACATGTTCTTCCAAGTATTTTTCACTTGGGTTGTTTGTGAAATTTCAGAATTCATCCCACGGAAGACAGGCTCCATGTGAGGCTTAATTCTGAAAATTATGAACTTCCTGTGTTTATAGTAAACACTGGGAATTTGAGAGGACCGGGCTCTTTGTCAATCTCATGATGAGTGACTTTGTAAAGGTGAACAGATCCAAACGTAAGATAAGGCCAGGAGAGCTGGATCATGTATCTTAGCTGCCTAAACTTTGTCAATCTGTGAGATTTAACTGTGAAGGTTATTCACAGTTAACCACAGCAGGAAGCTCACAGTAACTTACTGGTCTTGGATTTTAAAACAACCTCAATTACGAAAAAATAAAATCTTATCGGATTTCAATGTTTCATTTTTCATTTTAAATCATATTAAACAAAACAATTTTTAAGGCAGTATATACATGACATATGAGCTCTACTTTTAGTCTTCAAGACTCCCTGCCCTTCACAGTAATCCCACTGATCCCTTTTATTCTGCTTAAAAGGTGATCAATAAGGGTTTAACACAGAGCAGTTGAAGAACCTAAGGATGTTTCCATCATTTTTATTACCTGGAGAAGACTGCTAATCCACCCTTCATTTTTCCACAGATAAGAATATATAATATAGATCACATATATATAGATCTATATGTATGTATGTATATATGTATGTATGTATATATATATATATATATATGAAATAAAATGAGCTTTTAAATATATCTAACTTCTCCCTGATTTTTTAAGGATTAGTCAGTGCTGCACCATGTTCCCATTAATTGTCTCTGAGAATGATTATATCTCCTACCTTATTTTGAATTATTTCTTTGTTGGAGTATCTCTTCTGTAATTCAGTAAACTCATCCAGGGTCCATTGACTATATTTAGAATTCGACTGCAAACACATAGCTCAGGGCCTTGATTAGTAAATGTGCATTGAACTGAAATGAAATTATGGTCAGAGTTCTCAGCAGTAAATTTATGTGTCTGAGTCAATCAAACTGTCAGTATGCACCTATACCTTGATTGGCTTCTATAAGGCCCAATTTACTGATACATTTCTGGGTCTAAAAAGGAAAAAAAACCATTAAAATTGTTAACTTTTATTATGAAAGGCTGGGAAGTATGTTGTCTTAGTTGAAGGTGAATTTTAGAGGAGAATGTCCCAGATTAAAGCAACACTTTGGCATAGCTACTCTCTGTTATCAGAGATTGAATATAATATTCGTGGCTTCCTCCTTTTTTTTTCAACCTCACAGATTGTGACCACTTCACTGATAGGTAAAGTATTTTTCCATAAGTGTCACTACTAGCAAATATAAATACAAAATGGTAAAAATATAAAATATGTTAGGAAGACAATGCATCAAATAACAATTAAAATGTACTAGGTAATTTATCTATGATAGGATTATTTAGCAATACCACAGATTCCCAATACATACTGTACAGGGGCAGCATATTTCCTCATCCATAAATTGTAAAGAGATTGAGTTGTCTGATAGATTTCTACATATTTAAATATGTAGAAATATTAACTACATGTTTGAGTAATTATCCTTTTCAGAAAAAAAATACCAAGATGTCACTCTTCATCATAAAACTCTACAATTTCAATTCTTGTGTTTTTAAACAAAACCTCATAGCCTTATTTTCTACATTTTCGGAAGAAATTCACTTATCAATAATTATTCACAAACAGTTGCAACAATCCTTTAGAGTAAGAATTATTAATCTCAATTTTAAAACCTAGGCTTGAAAGAGCTGTGATTCCAACACAGCTGTTTTATATTTCAATATCTCTTTTCACTATACCAGCTATCACATGGCATAGCTAAGTTACTAAGCTACTCATAAATTGACATCCCAGACTTATCAACATTAAAAACCATATACCTACACACTGCAAGCAATTTTTATTTTAGTTTCTTGGAGAAAGTGATTCTTGAGGTAGGTTTCAAAGTTTATATGTCATGTTTAGATTGATTAAACATCCATCCACTAAAGACTTAGAACTGGATAAGTTGTTGTATATTACTAGGAGTATCTTTTCTTGTTCTAATTTGAATTTTTAAATTTCTATTTTAATTTTCAACCTAATAAATAACCTTGCAGATATAAGAGACATTGATCATCGAGAGGTACGTTAACAAGAGCAAGAACGCCAGTCTGAAGGTGCATGTTACTCTTTGAAACGGAACCAACAAAAAAAGACGCCTTCGTCATAATTCCTGAGTCTTCACAGGGCCTTTTTATGCTATAGGGCAGGAGATGGATCTTGTGGTTTCAAGTTTGGTAAGAGGTGAGCTCATTGACTCCAGAAACGAGGGCGCTAATGGTGTAGAGAGAACCTCTTCGTCCTTAGGCGCTTGGCATTTTGTCAGTCCAGGTTGGGACTGGCTCCTGTGGAGCTTCAAAGATATGTGCAGGGGGCTTCCCTGGTGGAGCAGTGGTTGAGAGTCCGCCTGCCGATGCAGGGGACGCGGGTTTGTGCCCCGGTCCGGGAAGATCCTACATGCCGCGGAGCAGCTGGGCCCATGAGCAGTGGCCGCTGAGCCTGCGCGTCCGGAGCCTGTGCTCCGCAACGGGAGAGGCCACAACAGTGAGGGGCCCGCGTACCGCAAAAAAACAAACAAACAAACAAAAAAAGATATGAGCAGGGAGAAGGGGGCCTATTTTTGAAGGATGATTGTCCTCCAAGAAGAATAATCCAACCCCCCCCACAGTTAGGTGGAACAGTAGTTTGTTACATAGATTTAGAACTTTGAACATTTTTATCTTAAGATACTTTTTATGAGATGTTAAGAGATTTATAAAAGAAGTCGCCATATTTTAAAATCTTTCATAGAAGGTTTATTAGGCAGCTTGCTGAGACTGAGCATTGTGCAGGACGGGTTGCAACTCTTTCTCTCTTAACTCAGCCCAACTTCCCATTGCTTATTTTTGAAAAAGCCCTACGGACTCTAGTCATCAAATATTATTGAAACCCCATGTAAAATAACCAGAACATTTGTATTTTGTTTCCCTATGGATTATGCAAGGGTTTCCAAAATAATGCAAAAATTTTTGGCTAGCTTGTTTTGCACTTTGTGAACCTAACATTAAAACAAACCCACAAAATAATTTTGTTTTGTTTTTTCTTCATGACATATGAACCTAGTACACCCCTGGCTTTGTCAATTAGGCCACTAATAAGGAAATGATAGGAAACGAAAAGCCCAAAGAATGGATTTTCTTTACAACCAAACAAAATGCCCATCTAGCAAGTGGAATGATTACAGTCAGAGAAGCGCTTGTAAAACAATGTAGTGTAATCAGTGAGGCATGTGCTTGAAGGCAGACAGACTGTGAGGCTTCAGAATTGCTTTACCTTTCACTAGCCATACAGCTGACAAATTATTTGTCCTTCCCAAGCGCCGCTGTTATTTTTTCAGGTATAAAATAGGAATAATGGCAATTTTCATCCATTTATATTCTACATGTGTTGAGTGCCTATTACAAGCTACACACTCTCTGGAGCCAAGGAAATAGCAATGAAGAAAACAGACAAGAATCTCTGACCTTGTGAAAGGCACCCTTTATTGGGGGTGAAAAAAAGATAAACTTAACAATTAAGTAAATGCATAGTGTGATGAAAGATGAAAAAGACGTAAATCTGTAAGATAGGCTGTACAAGTGAAAGTTATTTCAAGTAGTGTGGTTAGAGACAACCTTACTATAATAGTAACATTGGAGAAATTGTTTTGAAGATGAGGGAGTGAATAGATCATAGCCAGGTGAAGATATTTCGGGAAGAGAGAATGTGGGTCTGTTTTTTTTTTGGCCACTAAGTTGCTGTTCTCCAAAATAAGAACACTTTGCTTGCATTTGCAGTGTCCCATTAGGATCAACTTGGATGTAGGCTTCAGTGAACCTGGATTCAAGGTTATCCTTCCAGTAGGGTTGGAGTTAGAGGTCTCTCTAAGAGGGAGATGTTGGAATTAGAAGATAAATGTATGGCCTATGACCAATATCCATCCTATGTATCATAGCAGAGAAACAGTTCAGAAATGGAGAAATGGAATTTTAAATTCTTAGATTGGCATTTTTCCTAACCTATAAATCAATCATGAGAACAGGAAAAAGAAGGGGAAAAAAACCCTTGATGTTCTGAATGAGTGTTTAAAATTAAACAGAATCACAAACACTAGGCTCTGGTGATTCTTTTTCTTCACAAATAATTTTTTTTTTGATTCTCCAGAAAAATCCATGTTAAAAAAGGCCACATACTGGAAAGTCTAGTTTAATATCAATACTATTAAGTTGAATATTAAGTCAATTGTTAAATATTATTAAACTTAATATCACTATTAAGTTGAATATTACATTGATTCTTAAATATCAAATATGGTTAGATCCTATAGGATAACCTTCATTTTTAATTTGTAGGAAAAGCTTATGAAATACCCCTTGCCTTACTTATAGGCATCCGATAAACCTATCCAGCTATTTCTCCACTGGTAGTTTAACGGGAACCTGCTGTGAATCACTCTGTAAAACAAATCAAGTGCTCTGAATGCTTAGATATTTATGTGTCGGATTTTTCTAGAATGAGGAATATCTGTTTCTGCAGCAAGAAGGACAACTCAGTGCTATAGGAAAGTAAAACTAGTCACTTTATTTCTTTACTTCACTCTGTCTTGCTCAGGCTAGTTCCTGTGTGGCCCAGGGAGGATCATAGTTGAAACAACTATTAGAATGCATTGCACCCATCATTGGGGAAGTGAGTGAGGACTGGCCTGCTGTTTGCTTTGTTTCAGCTTTCTTACCAGTCACCCTGGTGAACGGAGAGGCTGGATTAGCAGCCCAGGTTAAATAACTCATGTTCAAACCATGACCCTGGGAACACAGAGAAAGCCTGTTCCACCTCTGTCACACATGAATCCAGCTGTGTGTGGATTTTGCTCTTTGCTTCCCCATGGATTTCCCTTCCACCTGTCCCCAGGATCATTGCTTTTCCCTCCAAAGCATGAGTACTTGATCCTGTCCTCCAGCTTAGCCTAACTCACTTTCCCTGTGCGAGCTAAATTTGAAGGAAGCTCTACTTGTGTGTGCAAACATAACAGAAGTAAAAGCATGCTGGAGAGGGTGTAGAGAAAAAGGAACCCTCCTGCACTGTTGATGGGGATGTAAATTGATGCAGCCACTATGGAGAACTGTATGGAAGTTCCTTAAAAACCTGAAAATGGAGTTACCATATGATCCTGCAATCCCACTCTTGGCATATATCCAGAAAAAACCTTAATTTGAAAAGATACATGCACCCCAATGTTCATCACAGCACTATTTACAGTAGCTAAGACATGGAAACAACCTAAACGTCCATCAACAGATGAATGGATAAAGAAAATGTGGTATGTATATATATATTTATGTGTATGTGTATACACACACACACACATACACACACACAATGGAATATTACTCAGCCATAAAAAAGAATGAAAAAATGCCATTTGCAGCAACATGGATAGACCTAGAGATTATCATCCTAAGTGAAGTCAGACAGAGAAAGACAAATATCATATGATATCACTTACATGTGGAATCTAAAAGGAAAAAAAGACACAAATGAACTTATTTCCAAAGCTGAAAGAGACTCACAGACACAGAAAACAAACTTATGGTTACCAAAGGGGAAAGGGGGGAGGGATAAATTAAAAGTTTGGGATTAGCAGATATAAACTACTGCATATAAAATAAACAACAATGTCCTACTCTATAGCACACGAAGTATATTCAGTATCCTGTAATAAACCATAATGGAGAGGAATATGAAAAAGAATCTATATACTATATTATAGATATATAACTATATAACTGAATCACTGTGCTTTACAACTGAAACTTACAAGATATTGTAAATCAACTATACTTCAATTTAAAAATTGTTTAAAAAAGCAAAGGTCTTCAATTTTGTACTGGACCATTTGTTGCCCCATTCATATATCTGTCTGTGAGTTCATACTTAGAATTTATATCTGGCCACTTTTAACAGAGGATGCACCATAAATAGCATGTCAGCCTGGAAGACTCAGGTTTATGTGAGTCATCATGCAGATGGTCGGGCTGATACCACCTCCCCACATTAACCACCTCCACTTCTTGGTCTTAAATAAGCTACCATGATAAAGCCACATTCTACCTATTGGTATGGTCTCTAATATTTCTTTTATTTTTCACTCACTTATAATGCCAGGTTATAAGAATTATGCATGAATGTTATTCTTAAATCTGAGAGCTGTATTTAGAAGATTTTGTTAGTACTTGCTCTAGCCAGGGCATTTTGTAGCAGTGAAAAGAAGTCCTTGGTCAGAGACACAGGGATTCGTAGTAAGCAGACATCTGTGTGTGGAAGTAAATTTGATGTGACATGAGCGAGACACCAACAGTTCTGCCCAGCCTTCCTTCTATCTTAATGCTATTGTACCACTCATTCCCATCGCTGCCCCACTCGCCATGCCAGTCCTCTATGTTACTTAGGAATTTAGGACTGCATCCATCAGGGCACAATACTGCACCGTAAACAGAGATGCAGAGAGGCTTCTCTCAGCTTCCTGGACACATCAGCCTCTCTCAGGAGGAGGACAGAGAAAATAATAGTCCTACAAACTCTAAACCCCCAACCCACAAATTGTTTTGATTTGAAACCCTCCTACCAGATCCACCCAATAATCTGTTGGGAGTTGAAGTAATAAAACCTCTGGTGAATTAGAAACAAGTAGAATAAGCACCTCTCTCATTGAAGACCACAGAGACTGAGAATTTCCTTTCAATACGGTTTCAGACAGGCCCCTTTGAAACAACTTCTGGTCAAAACACAGCAGCCGGGCTTCCCTGGTGGCGCAGTGGTTGAGAGTCCGGCCTGCTGATGCAGGGGACACGGGTTCGTTCCCTGGTCCGGGAAGATCCCACATGCCGCGGAGTGGCTGGGCCCGTGAGCCATGACCACTGAGCCTGCGCGTCCAGAGCCTGTGCTCCGCAACGGGAGAGGCCACAACAGTGAGAGGCCCGTGTACCGCCAAAACAACAACAACAAAAAAAAACCACACAGCAGCCCAGGTACCATGGCTGCCCAGCAGCCCAGGTACCATGGCTTACTCTATGGCACAGTCATAGAGTAAGGTCTTTCGTACTATTTTTAGATTAAACAAATGGAAATGAGAACTTGCATTAACTTTCCAATTCTTTTTTATTTCTCCTTTCTAGTAAAGTGGGATTGGACGACCAGGAGTCCCTGTCTCCCAATCTCTTGAATTGGCATTGAATGACGCTCTGCTAAAACACTCAAGGAAGTTTCTGTTATTGTCTTCTCAAATGCATCCTAAGTTGACAGTTTAGTACTAAAGTAGACAGAAATTTAGAGATCTGAGTTCAAGCCACAAGTGGACTTCAAATCACTTCACCTTTCTGAGGGTCAAGTCATTTATCTATACATGGGAATAAAGGTAACACTCTCACAAGGTAGTTGAAAACACTAGATGATGTGTTTTATATGTGTTTAAAAACATATATGTGTGCATGTGTGTGTGTATAATTTTATTAGTTCCTTCTTTAATGGTAGAACTGACTTTGTTTTCTTAAAGTAAGTGATTTAACCTCACAGCTACTGAGTCTGTAAAATGTACTGGATTAGATCAGTGGTTCTCAACTGGGGCAAGTGGGCATTCATCATCGTCTGAAGACAGTTTTGTTTGCCACAGTTGGAAGAAGTATTTTACTGCCATGGAGCGATAGAGGCCAGAGATGTTGCTAAACATCCTACAATGTATAGCACTGCCTCTACAACAATTATTTAGGTCAAAATGTCAATAGTGCCAAGACTGAGAAATCTTGGAGTAGATGACCATTGAAAATGTGTATCAACACTAAGAGCTTTTCTCCCCCCTGATATATTATTGCTCCAATCAATTACAAATATTTGTTGAGTACCAATGGCTTCTCATTAAACTGAAGAAAATCTGAAATCTTGGCCATGACCTACAAAGTTCTATGTGATCTGGCTCTGGCCCATCTCAAGCTACTTTCAGCCACTCTCACTCTGGTCTAGCCATGCTGGCCTCTATGCTGTACCTCCAGTATGGCAAACTCCTCAGGGATTTGAATGTTCATTGTACTAGAAATCTTCTTGTCAGGTTTCTGCTTGTTTAACTTGCTCTTTTATTCACATCTCTGCTCAGATCTCACTTTATCTGAGAGATTTTCTCTAACCATCTGATGTGAAATGTCATCATGCTTCATGTTTACCCCCTTATGTTTTTGTCACTGTATTTTTGTTCACAGATTCATTCCTAGTGCCTAGTATGGCAAAGGTGCTCAAGAAACATGTTGTCAAATTAATAGCTTGGGATCCTGTGCCAGACACTTTTTTTTGGTCTGTACTATTTCAATTCTGTTTTACTTTTAAATACTGGTTTTAATTTTGTAATTGTAACATGGAAGATGTCAGACATTTTTTAATACAAATAAAATTTAAAGGAAAAAAGATCTTATAAGGATTACAAAGATTATTGATTTTCTTTTCATGGAGGAAAAAAACAGCAGCTCTTTTCACATAATTATTATATCTAGAAGGGTAATGTTTGTTTAATTAACATTGTAGGAAAAAGTTCAAGTTTGTATTTATTTTGGAGCTAGTGATTGACAGAATAATACTTTTCTGTGTGCTTATTTTATTTGTTTTATTTTGCTTTGTTTTGTCTCAGAGTGCAAATGTTTCTCTCTCTCTCTCTCTCTCTCTCTCTCCCCTCTCTCTCTCTGACATAGTATGTGGAGTCCTGACTTCTATGAGAGCAGGGCCAGATCTTAGTTCTGCTTGTGTTCAAGTTCTTGTCTCAAGGCAAAGATTTCACAGCATTCATTAATTTGACAATCTTCTGAATCAGTATGATTCATTTGGTATTTTCTTTTACTTGCCTCTTTATTTACATGAGCACAGTTAAGAGCTGCTGATAATACATGAAGAACTTCCTAGGGTGTGGTTAATAAAATAGTCCTAAAGTATACTAAGAGTCAAAAATGACTCTTTTTCTGGAGATTGTGTATGTCCTCTGGGGTAATAATTTGTGTACCAGAAATATCTAATTGTCTTTATCAGCTTGCCTATAGATATTAAGAACGAATAATTATTCAGTTTACTTCTCCAGGTTTAGCCTGGCCTACCCTATAGTTGCAGGAATATTCTTTTTTATTCTGAGAGCTCCTAGTTTGTCTGTGTGTCTGTCCTGCCTGAAGGAAACATTACTTGGCTTCCTGTAAAGTTGAGGGTCCTTTAGTGATAGACCAGATAACAAGCCAATTACCATGGAGGACATTTTATGTATCACTTTTCCCATATAAATTATCTATATTACCCAAAATTTCTTAAATCAACCCATGTTTCTTCTACACATAGAAAACATATATAAAAAATAAAGATCAAGAGAATGAGAAGACAAGTCACAGACTGGGAGAAAATGTTTACAAAAGACATATCTGTTAAAGATTGTTATCTGAAATATGCAAAGAACTCTTGAAACTCAACAATAAGAAAATGGACAAACTTGAGTAAAAAATGAGCAAAATCGGGCTTCCCTGGTGGCGCAGTGGTTGAGAGTCCGCCTGCCGATGCAGGGGACATGGGTTCGTGCCCCGGTCCAGGAAGATCCCACGTGCCGTGGATAGGCTGGGCCCATGAGCCATGGCTGCTGAGCCTGCGTGTCCGGAGCCTGTGCCCCGCAACGGGAGAGGCCACAACAGTGAGAGGCCCGTGTACCACAAAAAAAAAAGAAAAAAAAAGGGCAAAATCTCTGAAGTGATATCTCACTAAAGAAGATATACAGATGGCAAACAAGCACTTGTAAAGATGCTCTGCATTATATGTCATTAAGGAATTACAAATTAAAACAACAATGCAATACCACTACATACCTATTAGATTGGCCAAAATCTAGCACATTAACAATACACAAATGTGGAGCGACAGGAACACGCATTTATTGCTGGTGGGAAAGCCAAATGGTACAGCCACATTAGAAGATAGGTTGGCAATTTCCTACAAAATTAAACATAATCTTACATCACACTATCCAGCTATCACCCTCCTTAGTATTTATCCAAATGAGTTGAAAAGTTGTGTCCACACAAAAACCTGCACACAAATGTTTATAGCAGCTTTATTCATAAGTGCCAAAATGTGGAAGCAATTAAGATGTCTTTCCATAAATGAATGGATAAATCAACTGTGGTACATCCATACAACAGAATATTATTCAGCACTAAAAAGAAATGAGCTATCCAGCTGTGAAAAGACATGAAGGAAATTTAAATGCATATTACTAAGTGAAAAAGCTACATACTATATGATTTAGCTATATGACGTTCTGGAAAAAAGCACAAGTATGGAGACAGTAAAAAAATCAGTGGTTGCCAGGGGTTGGGGGCCTGGGAAGGATGAATAGACAGAGCACAGAGGATTTTTAGGGCAGTGTAACTATTCTATATGTTACTATAATGGTAGATATATGTCATTTTGTATTTGTCAAAATGCATAGAATGGAAACACCATAAGCATATCTAATATAACCTGTGGATTTGGGTTATAATGATGTGTAGGCTCATTGATTATAACAAATATACCACTCCAGTGTGACATGTTGATGACAGGGGAGGGTGTATGTGGGAGAGGGGAGCAGGGGACATAATAGAAACTCTGTACTTTCCATTCAATTTTGCTGTGAACTTAAAATTGCTCTAAAAAATAAGTTCTGTTAAAAAAATTAAGCATAGAAAGATAAAGAAAAGGTGTAGGAATGTTGTTTCCCCACTCTGGGCACAGCATTTGTGAGAGAATAGCTACCATCCATTGAAAAGTAAAGCAAAAGGAAATTTGGCAAACAAAAGACGTAAGGAAAAACAGGTTCTGGTAAGATCTCTAATTAAGTGGTAAGTATGTTCACTTGAAGGAGTATATTTTCACTGAGGTGGTCTGCTAATTGAGCAAAAGACTTAATTTTGAATGTTTTCTTAAATATCAAGACAATACCCCAGGGTATCTTTAGCTTCTCTTCCATTCTTGAGCCAGGTACATGGCATCCTCCAAATGGAGGCTAAAGACTGAGCTGCTTGATTTTTCAGAGACTGAGTAACAGGCTTTCTGCAAGGATGGATTGATTTCTGGGTCACTTTCCCCACAGGCTTAGAGTAATCCCTTGCACACAGTAGAGATGCAATTAATACTTTTTTTAAAGTGTAATATAAATTTATTCTGTGACATTTTTATCATTGAAAAAATTTTAAATAGATTAAAATAATCAGTGTTTCATAAAAAATAAATACATCAGAGGAATTCAGTTAACGCCTGTAACATAGATGGCTTGACCCTGACTATCCACTTTTGTTTTCATGTCAAACATTTTTAATAAAGTAATATAAAAATGATAGATTGCTGCATTCTACACGTCCTGTGTCTCAAACATTTCAAATCAACTTCCAGTCTTTTTTCTCAACTCTGTATGTTAATGGCATTTACTCCTGTTTTTAAATGGGAAGAGTATCCATTTTTTTTAACAGTGATATTTAGGTCTTCTTTTTCTGATTCTTCAAGAAAATGCTTCATGCCAAGTTTGAATAGTAATTGAGGGTCTGGTCCAGAAAGCAGTAGGCAATTACAGAGAGCCAGTGGTAAGAATCTATCAAAGTGCTCAGCTCAATTTCCATGAGAAGGGTGTGTGCATAACCATTCTGGAAACTTGGGATGACCATGGAGGCTACCTGCAAATTTCATCTGCTGCTGAAACACTGGACTGGCTCTGACATCCACGCAAGACTTTGCAGCAAACTATAGTCCAATTTTGTCAACTTCAGCCTCTAATATTCTACTGTTTGGTCAATCAAACATATACTCTTTCAATGCGGACTTTCTCAGAAGTGCCCAACTATCTCAAGGACAAACGGCCCAAATCACTGTGTGAAAAATCAAACCTAATAAATCAATCAAGCTAGTCTTTTATTGCAGCCTGCCCAAGTACTGCATGTTCTATTTCATAGCCCAGAAGGAAGAAAAGTTGATGAATATCAGTTACACTATGTAAAAGCTCAGTGAAGATAAGCATTTGTCCATTTGGAATCACAAAGGAAGTGCTGGCTCAGCACATATACTAAAATTGGAATCACAAAGGCATTTATCTGGGGAATCAACCACATGAATAATCTCAGAGATCCCTAGGATATCTTTACTGTGCTCAGTTAGATGATAAACCACGTCTTGTCCTTAACAGTGGTATTGGTTGTTTTTCTTTTTCTTATTTTATTGGAGTATAGTTGATTTTCAATGTTATGTTAATTTCTGCTATACAGCAAAGTGATTCAGTTATATATACATATTATTTTTCATATTCTTGTATTTTATGGTTTATCACGGGATACTGAATATATTTCCCTGTGCTATACAGTAGGACCTTGTTTATAAATCCTATATATACTAATTTGCATCTGCTAATCCCAAATGCCAAGGGGGAAGGGTGTGAGGGAGGGAAGGATTGGGATTTGGGGCATCTTTCTGAGTTAGCATATCATTTTAAAATTCTTCCATTCATGTTTCATGTTCCAGTACTGATAAGATTCTGAAATGTTCTTTTCCCGATTATAGTACTTGCTCTTTCCTATGACTGGACTTACTCCAGCTGAGTAAAATAAAACAACTGCAAGTAGCAATCCAAGTAATAACTTCCAACTTTTGTCTTCTTTATACTTTCTTTAGATAGTTCCTTCTGATTAGGAGGAAGTATTTGCCACCATTTCCTTATTTCCCTGAATACTTACAATGATTACAAGTAGTTTCTGCACTGGTTTAAGAATTATCAATAAGAGAGGAATCGGTCAAGTTGAAACTGTGAAATGTGGAAACTCCTGATGTCTCTTATGGGAGAACAATTTGGAGGACACAATATTGAAAGAGCAGGGATGAACACAACTTCTTTTATCAGTAGGTGCCTTGAAAAAGAGTCATTCTATGCAGTAATTTTTGTGTAGTCATCCAAATTTCCTTACTTCTGGTACTCTAGAGGCATCCTGTTCTTTTGTTATTGAAAATCCTATGGAAATAAAAGTTTCCAAGCAGAAAAGTCAACTTACCACACTGATTTATTCCCAGGCCCTGATACTGACTTACTATATGGTTCATTTGCACTAAATGACAGTCTGGTGAGGTTACAGCTAGTGTGTTACATTTTCTCCAGTTGGCCAGTGAATTAAATCAGAAGAAAACACAATTTCCACTAGCGGACTACAATCCACAGATGAAACTTATCTTTCTTTTGCTTGATTTATCCTAACAGTGGCAAAAGTGATGAGTCCCTCCAATTAGTGACTGTGTTTGTTTATTTGCTTTTCTGGTTGAGTTAGTAAGCTTTGCAATTGTCTATATCTTTTTCTCCCTTACTGTAAACTCAATGAAAGAAAGGGTTTTGGCTTGATTCCCATTAGAACACCAACACCAGACACAATACCTGCAAATAATACATGCTCAGTCAATACGTTGAAGGAAAGAATGTATGAACAAGTAAAGCTGAGTTTTCTTTTTTTTTGCAAATCTGATTCTTGAACGCTCATTAGAGCACTATGGTATAGTCAATTAGCCTTGAACTAGAAATCAAATCAGATTCAAGGCACTATTCCATCCATTTTTATTATCTATCCTTTCATAAATCGTGAAAGCTCTGAGACTCAATTTCCCTACTTGAAAAATGAGTAGAAATCAATCTCACCAGCTAATTCTACTAAGATCTGGAGACTTTATCTACATAAGGCCAATGAAAGCACTGTGAGTTTTAAGCTGCTGTATAAATGCGTGATCCGACATGGCGTGTCACACTGACATCGATCAGGGAAATAATTTACAAAGTGAGTGGGAAGTGTCAGGAGGTAGAGAATGCTTAATTTGCCAGAATTTTCAGGGCAGTATGGTATATAGTTGGAAAAAACATTTGATAGCTACATGAGCTGTAAGTGCAATCCCTTACCACTCCCATTCATGTTCCACTTTCAAATAATACCCAATAAAACTTTCTTGTAAGAAGAAGTTCTCCACTGGACTTCCCTGGTGGCACAGTAGTTAAGAATCCGCCTGCCAATGCAGGGGACACGGGTTTGAGCCCTGGTCCAGGATCATGCCGCAGAGCAACTAAGCCTGTGTGCCACAACTACTGAAGCCCGCGCACCGAGAGCCCGTGCTCTGCAACAAGAGAAGCCACCGCAATGAGAAGCCCGCGTACTGCAACAAAGAACAGCCCCTGCTCGTCACAACTAAAGAAAGCCCACATGCGGCAATGAAGACTCAACAGAGCCAAAAATAAATAAATAAATAAATAAATAATTTAAAAAGAAAAAGAAGAAGAAGGTCTCCACTTAATTGCAGATCTTTCGAAAATAGGGTGCAATATAAGTATGGAGCCAGAGGTGTGTTGCTTGAGGCACAGAGGGTGAATATTTTTCTACAACTTTCCCTAGAAATTAATCAAAGAGACAAAATTTTATTTCTTTAAAGTAAAACTTTGAGATGATGCCTGCCTACCAAAGATATCAAATCAAAAGGCTGCCTGGGATGTACACATATTGTAATGGTCCAACCTCATATATAATCATGTCAGAATCATATTGGACTATATCAGACCTAAAGAAAATCTCATCTTTGTTCCATAAAGTCAGAATATATTAATGTAGGTGAGACCAAGCTCAATCTTCTTAGCCAAAAAGTTAATCTCACATAGTAATGTGGGGACAAGCCCGGTGCCAAAACCCAGTATTCTACCTCATGCAGTACAAAATGTTTTACAAGTGATTATATTTTAAATATTGATTAAAAAACATTGGACAGATCAGTTCTTTGTACCATGTTTTTCCATTCCTTTTTTCCAAATGGATGGCCTACATTTAAACTAGGCCGGTGAAAACTGGTAACAGCTTGCTAATGGAAGTCAGAATCTTAGCTCATTTTATTCAAGTGTCCCTTCATTTATTCCTTATTTCATCAAACATGTATTAGATGCCTAAATGGTCCAAGCATCTGGAGTTGCATAGGGAATTACAGTAAATACAAACAAACATTGTGTGTATGTGTGATCTGAAATGTTTACTAGTTACGGTCTGAGATAAGAAACATACCAATAAGTAAAACATTTGGCTCTTGGGCTAATTTCCAAGACAATTTCGAAAAAATGTCTATTTTCTGTGTTCCCTCTTCACAACTGTGTTGAATCTGGAATATAAAGCCACTAGAGATTTGACCACAGTATTTCATTTCTCTTATACAAATTCAATAGAATACTGACATTCAAATTATGCCTACTCTCATCTTGATACATTACCAAGATTACCTGAAATTTTTAAAACAGTTTGAAACAGACTCTCCAATACATTAATTCATTAATTCAGCAAACATTTACAATGCCCATCATGTGTCCTGCACTGTGAATAAGTACTGGGGGGTTAAAACATAAATGAGTTTGCTCCAGAAGAACTCATTATTTGTAAAAAATATGGCTAACCTAATTTAGAATTTACTATATGAATACAAAGATAAAATTGGGAGGATGCTTTGAAATGCCTTTCTATGGCTATGAAAAATCTGTCCAAGATCTTTGGCCCTCCTTACAATTTTCCTCCCTAGCAGCTTATTTTCTAATAAGTTTTCTACCTTTCCCCTTCTCTTTCTCCTTTCTCTTCCCCTTCCCTCTCCCCTTCCTCTTCCTCCTCTTCTTCTCCTCTCCTTCTTCTTTTTCTGCTTCTTTTTCTTCTTCTCCTCCTCCTTGTCCTTCTCTTCTTCCTTCTTTTCTTTTTTTAGTGGATGACCCTCTATGTCTATGACTATATATGAACTGGACCTTCATCTGACTGAGTAGTTTTAGATCTGTTTCCAGAATTCTTTAGAGCTTTCTGTGGAGACTCCTTGGGGATGACTAATCCAGTGGCATTCCAGGCTCACTTTCTTTACCTGATCTCTGGAAGCTTCACAAAGAACTGCTATTTAAATTGGGGCTTTGAGAAAGATTTCATTTGAAAAAAGAGTTCTTAGACATCTTTAAATTTTAAAGTCACTCTCTTTCTTGTCTAATTTTTATCTTTGGAGGATAAACTGAGGCAAACAGAGGAGAAGTGATAGTATCAATACTATATAGCTATCTAGAGAGAACTATATTTGAACATGTGTCTTTCATTCTCAGATGCTCATCCCTTTAGGTTATTCTAGGCAACAGTTCTCCTCTGCCACATTGCCCACTGTAGAGGTAGAAATCTCTGTCTGGAATTGTAATGACAAGAGTGTCACCATGTGCTGTGTGTTTCCCCTCAAGTGTAGACTTAACTACCTCCTAACTTCCTTTTAGCTTTAATCAGGAACACTCTGTCCATAATTTTCAAAATGTAATTCAATTTAGAAGACATGAGCTATGAATTTACTAAATTGACTATGCTAGTTTGTAAACACTAGGTTAAAATATATATATAATCCTTGCAAAGGAGTTTCTTATCAACTTCTTTAGGGATTGGGGATACAGACATGCATACATCTTCAGTGAAACTATATCTATATTAGTGTCTTGTTGTTATGAGTTGAATTGTGTCCCTCAAAAGACATGCTGAAGTTCTAACCCCCAGTACCTCATAAAGTGGCCTTATTTGGAAATAAGGTGATTGCAGATGTGACTTATAAATTAAAGTGAGGTCATACTGGAATAGGGTGGGGCCCTAATCCAACATGATTGGTGTCCTTATAAGAAGATGGCCATGTGAAGACACAGAGACACAGGGAGAGCACCGTGTGAAGATGGAGGCAGATTGGAGTGATGCACCTATAGTCCAAAGAATACAAAAGACTGCCAGCCATCATTAGAAGCTAGGAGAACATCATGGACTAGATTCTCCCTCAGAGTCCTCAGAAGAAACCAAACCTGATCTTGACTCTCAAATTTCAGACTTCTAGCCTCCAGAACTGTTAAACAATAAACTATTGTTTTAAGCCACCCAGTTTGTGGTATTTTGTTACGGCAGCCACAGGAAACTTATACACATGTGTAAAGTTCATAGATGAGGAAGCCATTATCAACCTTGCCATGTGTCTGGCACTCTGCTGGGAGAAGGTGACATTTGAGTTGGGCACTCAGGAGGAAGTGGCAGTTGGCCAGAGAGAAAAGGGAGTATGTGTGTTTACAGCACAGAAGAAAGCAGGAGCAAAGGACAGGATTTGGAAAGGTCTTTTGGTGTTTGAGTAATGCTGAGTAATGCTATATAGCTCCAGTGTGGAACATAAATTGCTTGGTGCTTGGGCAAAGACTGATGCAATGCCCTTTTGCAACAAGAGAGTTTACTTAAATCAAGAAAAACTTCAAGTTTTGGAATCACTGTGTGTTTGTGTGTGTGTGTGTGGGGGGGGTATGTGTGTGAGTTTAAATATGTACTTATCCCCAGATGGTTTTTCTTTCTTTCTTTTAATTTCTTTTTAATTATGGCAGCTATTCTCCAAACATGTTTTTGTTTATCTCAAACTAAGTATACAGTTTCAACATATGGAGCATATTTTGTTTTACTTCAGTTTATCTTAAGAAATCAGCTTTCCTAACTCTTGTTGGCAGTGAACCCAAATGATTTCTTACTTTTTCTTTCCCTCTCTACTTTCTCCTTTTTTCTTTTCTCTCAGTTACAATTTATCTCAATCTCCCTCACTCTCACTTTCTCTCCTTTCCTCTCTCCCTCCTTTCCTCCCTTCTTTCCTTTTTTCCTTCCTTCCTCCCTACTACCTTTCCTCCTTCCTTTCTCCCTTCCTTCTCTTCCTTTTCCTTCTGGGAGGTTACAAAAGATTTCCCACGTTGATGAACCAGCTCATTTAGTGGCAGAAACCAATAGTTCCTTGGCTTGTGGACATTTAATCAGCTTAGAAAATACACAAACTGAAAATAATGTTAGTAAACAAGTCAGGGATATTATTTGCTCTTTCATTTATAATATTATGAACCTGGCATTCTAGTCTGTTCATAATCTGAGCCCAAACTATGTTATCACCCTTAGTTTTGCATGATGTGTTTTCAAACCTCAGTGTATTTGGATCTCCTGTTCTTCCTTTTCTTAGGAAGCTTATTTTCATCCTCTCAGCCTACAGCACTTCACTTACCCTTCAAGATCCAGCTCAAATATCCCTCCCTTTAAACACATTTTATGATGCTCACTGACAGAATTAATCTTTTTCTCCCCTGGATTCTCCTAGAGCTTTGTACATTCCTCTATCTTTGCTTTATTATGATTGGTATTTATTTTCATACATGTCTCCTCCACTAAACTGAGGTCAAAAATGGTTTCTCATTGTCGCAAAATCTGCTGTGCCCAATAGGCACAAAGCACTTCATAAATTCTCACTGAAGACATGCTTGAGTGGAAAGAGATTGCTATCCTCATACAAGAAGCAAAAAGCTTATCTTTAATATCCATGCAGCTCTTCCTTAAAATCATTTGCAAACTTCCCAATGTGAAGGGCACTAGAAATGTCAGAAACTGAGCATTTGAAGAGAAAGCCACTTAGAAAGCTGAGTATAATATTGTTAAGGAAAAATAAAATAAAATAAAATATTGATAGTGGAACTTATCCTTTCTTGGTGTGTATATTCATGTAGCAGAAACTGGGCATTCTAGCGGACTTCAAGTACAGTGTAGGAGCTCAGTGATATATTCATGAATGTTTCTGCAGTGTCACTAGAAGAAATAGATTTACCACTCATACCAAGCCTGAAATCAGTTACACTATGCTGAGATAGTTTATGAGTGCAACTGTGCTGTAAGTGACTCATGAGGTCTGCCAGAAGAATGAAAGTATAAGTAGGGGCACATGTGTCATGTATACTTAATGTCTGTACTCCCCAAAAACAGAGCCTATGTCTTTCTTCTTAAAACTCCCAGCACATTACTTGACACATTGAATATGATCTACAAAGGGTTTTTGAATGAATGAATGAAGATTGTCTAACCTGATACATAGCAGGAATGCAAAGTCACAATCTTCATGGTTGCAGCTCTATAATTCCTGCATCTGTCCATTACTATTAGCATTTTCAATGACTTTGTGATATAAGAAACTTTTAAAATTATATTGCATGACCCTTAATTTCAGCAACTTATTTCCAGCATCAGTGGCCTTGATCATGACCTTATCTGTCCTTCAAGCATTGCTTAATGGAAGTCTGTGCACCGAGTAGGGATAATGGCCCATGGACTAAGTAAGCATATGTTCTGACCATGTTACTTACAATGACTATAGTCCCCTATCCCTAACTACCTCCTTCTAACAAGGGCCTTGGAAGTCTCAGTGATATAAGCTGCTAAGGAGAAAAATGTGGAGAGGATAAAACAGATGAGGTGAGTTCTGGTCCCAAGTAGGGAGGTATAATGGACAGTAGCATGCATGGTGGAGGGTCTGATATAGGAGGAGGAATAGAGGTGTAGTGGTGGTGTACAGGAACCCATAGGCACCATGGATCAGCCTCACCACACCGCCCCCCGCAAGTCACTGTTCCCTTCCCTGGGGTCCTCGCCTTCATTTCTCATGGGCAAATTGAACAGTTTCTTATCTTAGAGCAGTAAGAGATATTTACATGAGTATGACATATTTCTACTGAAGAGCTTGTGTTAGGGTGTGCTTCTGCCCCATGAGGACAATGAGATTTTGTTACCTGGGAAAACATTGTAACTTTCCTGTACCTGGGTATTCCCATCCTCATTGGAAAGGTGGTGTGTGAGGGAACTGAGATTACACATTAGGAAGAGTTTATAGAATGTCAAATGCTACAGAAATACGTCTTGATATTGTCCTTAAGGTAGGATAGGATTGGGAGATTGGGACTGACATATATACACTATTGATACTATGTATAAAATAAGTAACTATTGAGAACCTACTGTATAGCTCAGGGAACTCTACTCAATGCTCTGTGTAATTAACCTAAATCGGAAGGAAATCTAAGAAAGAGGGGGTATAAGTATACGTATAGCTGATTCACTTTGCTGTACAGTAGAAACTAATACAACAAGATAAAGCAACTATACTCCAATAAAAATTAATTTAAAAAAAAGGTAGGATAGGATTTCTCAAATGAGGAAACAGTCTCAGCCAGGTCAAGGACCAGAGATGAACGAGCACACAGTTTACCAGCAGCAGAGTTCTAGAACCTGGTCTTGTTACTTTCACCCCAGTCTGTTTTTATTTTTGCTTCCCCCATGCTCATCCTCAGAAACCAGGTTGTCTCTGATGTAACAACATATGAACTTTAGTTAGGAGGTGTTTTTTCATTACAAAAGGGTAACCTTACCTGTTACATTCATGATCATTTAGATAGCTTGTTTTCTTTTAGTTTAAACCTAAAATTAAATAATCTAAATAAGGAATATATTTTTACAGTTAGAAGGGAATTTTCTGGTTAAACGTCTCACAGAGCTGGATCCTGAGGCTCTGAGTGGTTGATAAATCGCTTACCTGGTGACAAATGAACTACAGTGGTAGCACCAGTGCAATAGCCCCTTGCCCATGCATGTCACCAGGCTCCGTGCTGCCTTTCCTTTACAGAGCACCAAGTTAAATCAAGGGATAACAATCTTCAGAAGCAACATTAAACACTTCACGCAGTACCTGACAGTAGACTCCTAAACCCCCAACACGGTCAAGCCAGGAGTCTTAAGAACATTTACATACATATTTGGAAGCTGTATTCAGCAAGCAATTGTTCTTAGGTGCTCTGAGTGAAAGAAAATAGTTTTGATCAGGAAGGAGATGAGTCGCTATCCCCATATCTTGCATTGGAAAGAAGGCGTGGTGCAGTCCTCACTAGAAAGCAAACCTGGGAGGAAAGTGGGCAAGACTCCCAGGCGGAAATTTGTTGTCTTTGCTGCAGGACCACTCACCTACCAACCCATCAGTCACCAAATTATATGTTTCTCTCCACTGCTTCCTTCACTCTCCAGTGGGGAGAATTCTCCTCTGTCCTTTGGCTCATGAAACAACCTGGGTTTCTCTGACTCTCCCCACTTCAGCTAAGAAGCCCACATTTATGGTTAATCAAACTACAAATGCAGAATTGTCAGTCTCTGGGTGGCTTCTTTAGAAACAGCCAGGGGCTGCATATTTGATGCTTTGAAGCACATTTTCACCCCAGGAGTTAAGCTAATGTCTGTTGAGAATTGTCTCCAGCTCTGTCACTGTTGAAGCAGAAGCTCCTCCATAAACCCCACTTTTATGCCATGAAAAGACTCCACTCTACGCTAAGACGTTAAGAATAGTTTGGGGGAAAAGTTCTAGTCATTTAAAATAAGAAATCAGCAAAACTTCCACAAACCTTCATGTTAACATAGTGATTCCTAATTTACAAAGCACTTTCCCCTGGCTAGCCTTGCCCCTGTTTGACTTTAAACCACAGAACAACTGCATTGGTTAGAAAGAGTTTGTTGTGGAAATCTCCCTTACACTCCATCCAGTTCCAATGACAAAACTCGGGTCCTTGAAAAAGCCATGCTCCTCTCATCACCAACATCTGCTCCCACTATTTTCTTTTTCAGGACTTCCCAAGGGAAACTTGCCCACCCTCTCCCCCTCTATCCCTACTCCAAACATCCTTTATGTGCATAGGAATGAAACATAGAATCATGTTTCTATCTTCCAAAGTATCTGAAATCAGTTTCTGGTTATTCATTTTTCAGTATGATTATTTTAATATTTGTCACCCTATAAGGTTACACATCGTTTCTGTGCTTAGCTTACTATTATATCTTTAGCATATGTCTAGCATATAATAGCTCAATAAATACTTCAGAATGAAATGAATGACCACCACCCACCTTTCTTTTCAATTGAGAAATCTGAAGCTCAAAGCAACATGCCAAATGTCATGTTACTAATAAGGGTTTTTGATGTCAGAGAGACTTGAAATCTCCAATTTCAAATTTTAGCATTGGCATTTACTCATTTGGGTGATTTTCTTTAAATCTCTGGTTCTTTTTTCTTTTATCTGTTAAATTCATATAATAGAAACTAAAAGGATTGTAAGTTCTATGAGAAATAAATTACATATAGTGTTTGTGTGCTCAATATACCCTTAATAAATCCATTCATATCTTTTAAGTCAATTAGTTGGACCACTGATTCTAGGCTATGAAGCTATTTCTATATATTTCAAAATCATCAATATCTCTTCTTACAAGAGGAAAATCTGAAGCAGAGGGCAAGTAGTCAGTGCTAAAAGCAATTGTTTCTCTTTATCTTTTCTCCTTTAGCTCATAACGCAGTGACAGAAAAGACTGTGAAATAAAATTTTCAAGGTAATAGAAATAGAAGCAAAACTAATATTTATTTAGTTTATTTAGCATCTTCCTAAATGCCTGGTATAATTCTCGTTGCCTTGTCAATTATTCACATTAACAAGGATTGTTTGAAAGACAAGCCCAAGATGGAGATGTTTAGGAGAAAATGAAGAGTTCTCATGGTAAAATCAAAGAGTGAAGTCACAGTGTTTTTACTGGCAGATTTGCTAAGGTATGGAGCTAAGGAAACAGCCAAGGTATTAGTTAAAGAAGTTGTCTGAAGAGAAGGCTTATGCACTTTAAAACCAAAAAAGGAAAGAAAATGAAAGAAAGAAAAAAGAACAAAAAAGAAATAAAGTAAGCATTAAATATCAAGAGATGTTCCACTCAAGTTTCTTGAAACTTAATCTTGTGTTTGATCCACCAGGCCACCTGTGTTGCTCTATAATATTATTATGTCCAATGTATAATTTATATTTTCTGTATTGTATTCCAAATCTATTAAAGGCAGAAAACAAACCAAAGATATAT
>NW_020172779.1:6807815-6929829 GCF_003031525.2 Neophocaena asiaeorientalis asiaeorientalis
AAAAATATTACCCTTCAAATATTCTATTTCAGGCTGAAAATGAAAGAAGGATATTGGAAAACCCACACGTATATGACTTAATATATATTATCTAGTTCATTTAACTTCAAAACTGCTTTAATACAGCTACATTAGAAGCAGTAATTATACATATTTAAAACTTTGGCTGGAGAGAGCTGACTGAGAACATTGACATGGGTAACAAGATGTTTGTGTAAGAGAACATGCAGGGGACTTGGAGTCAAAAGGAACTGGGATCAAATTCTAGCTCTGCCACTTATGATCTCTGTCATACTAATGTTAGAAAATGAAATCTGGGGTTAGTAATGCCTATGTCGTAGGATAGATATGATTAAATAAGGTTGAAATAAGATTGAAAATAATAATTATTGAAAATAATATGAGTAGCTTCTATATACTAATACTTGTAATACAGTCTACATTTAATAAATACTGTCTTTTTCTCCCAAAAGCATTTGTTGTTTTTAAATAGGAGAGAAAAGATAAAGTATCTTTGAAATACTAAATGATGTGCATCAGCCATGCTGCTGGAAACAAGAAAGTAAATGTGCTTTGCTTATCAGAATGGTGCCACTGTCATCTACCATGCACCTGTTTCTTTCCTTCTCCTCCACCTTTACCTCAACTATTGAAGTAAAAAAATGATTGAGGTGATACCAAGGCCTACCTTATTCTAAAGGAGACTGAGGTCATACAAACATGTCCAAGCAAGCTGGTGATCTTCAGGAAGGAAAAGAATTCAAGCATTTTTTATTCTGCATGTATAGACACCCAAGTCATTATATTTTTCTTGACTTATTGCACTGGCTAAAACATCTATTACAATATTGAATAGATGTGACTGAGTATTCTTCTCTGTTCCTAACTTTCAAGGGAAAGCATTTGGGTTTTTTACCATTAAAAGTGGTGTGAAGTATATGATTTTCATAGATGCCCTTTATTAGACTAAGGAATGTGACTTCTAATTCTAGGTTGATGAGAACTTTTTTTTTCAGGAATGGATATTGGATAGTGATACATGTTATTCATGTATCACTGAGATATTATCACTGAGATTATCACTGAGATTATCACTGAGATAATCATATTTTTTAGCCTGTTAATCTGGTTAATTAAATTGATGAAGTCAAATATTAAAATATTAAGCCAATCTTGCATTACTAGGATATAACAATTTTGATCATGATGTATTATCCTTTTATATATGATTTGACTTAAGTTAGCAAAACTATATTAAGAAATTTTGGATGCATATTCATACGGAATATAAATCTGTAATTTCTTTTTCTTATAATTTCTTTGTCTGGCTTTGGTATTCAAAGAACACTATCCTTATAGAAAGATTTGGGTTGTGTTTTTTCTTCAAATTTCTGGAAGAATTTTTAAAGAATTGTGCCTTTTCTTTCTTAAATACTTGGTATAATTTACTATTAAAACAGCATGGCCTAGAGTTCTCTTCATGTGAGGTTTTTCACTATATTTCAATTTTAAAAATAAATATAGTGCTGTACAGGTTATTTATATCTGCTTTCATGAGCATTGGTATTTATTGTCTTTCAAAGAATTTTTCCATTTCATCTAAGTAATTGAACTCTGCAAGCATTTTTAATTACTAAATACAAAAAGTAATTATGAAAAACAACCTGAAAGCTTTTGAAATTTTATAAAGAAATAGATTATGGTACTTTACTGCTTAAATCATCCTAATATTTTCTATTGAGCTCCCTACTGAATTAGAATTTCATATGAATCTTGTAATGCAGCCCATTAATTATCTTAAAATTTGAAGTTTGCATGACCTGCAAGTTCCTCCGTGATCTTATCTTTCTTCCCTTGGCACTCGGGCCTTCTGTTTCCCATACCTACAAAGTTATCTCCCACAGCAGAGACTTCACACAGTCATTTCTTCTGCTGGAATATTTTTTCTATGATTATTATATGGCTGGCTGCTTCTCAACATTCAAGTTTCAACTCAAATATGACATCCCTAGGAAGTCTTTCTTGGCTATGCTAGTTAGAGTTGTGGGCTTACTATGCACTGAAGTAGTAAGAATTCTAAGATGACTCACAATTACCCATACCCACATACAATCCAGTCTTTTTGAGTGTGGATAAGACCTGTGAATACGTTAGAATATCACTGTCATGATTTATGCCATGTTGTTTGGCACAAGTGAGTATGCAGATGGAATTAAGGCTCCTAGTAAGTTGACTATAAATTAATCCAAGGGGCCATTATCTTGGGTGGCCTTGACATAATCAAGCAAGTCCTTTGAAAGCAGAAATATTCTTCTGTTTACATGGGAGAGATAAAAAATCATTTTGTGAGAGAGTCCACAGAGAGTCATATGGCATAGACCTCAGGATGGCCTCAAGATGCTGAGATTATCTCTGGCCAATAGCCAGTAAGAAAACAAGAACATTAGTCCTACAATTGCAAGGAACTGAATTCTGCCATCAACATGAATGTGCTTGGAAGAGGACCCTGAGCTCCACATGAGACTATAACTCCAGTTAGCATCCTGATTTCAGCTTGATGAGACCTTGAGCAGATGGCCCAGTTAACTCATGCCCAGACTCCCGATCTAGGAAAACTGTTAGTTGATAAATTGTTCTGCATTAAATTGCTAGAATTCTAGCAATTTGTTATGCAGAAATAGAAAGTGAATACACCCAAAGCCACTCTCTATTACACTGCATTATTTTATTTTCTTCATAGCTTAAAACTTTGAAGTTATATATTTTCTTGTTTATTTCAGTATTTACCCCAGAATATACATTCTACTAGAAAAGCAATTTTGGTTGTCATTCTGCCAGGTTGATTCTTGCCATTCTGGCTATTTGAGAGGTAGATTGGAGAGAATTATAAATCTGTTTCTGTTTTTCTGTTTAAAAAAGAGAAGCTAATATATACTGCATAATATTGAGATTTTTCTCAGTGGGACAAAATAATCTTTCTTTGGTATTCTTCAATTTACTAAATAATTAAATATGAGGGAAAGTCTAAAAATTCTTCAAAATGAGAGAACCAAGCCAAGATTTCACATAAATCAGAGGCATGTAGCTCTGTTATTTTTCAAATAATACAGTTGTTTATGGAAGCCATGCAACATTTCAGAACAGAATTTTATTTTGCATAATGAATATACATAAAATTTTTTTTGGATTTTTCCCTCTGTTGTTATTGTGACCACATGTGGCGATGGTGCCAGAACATTCCTCCCTTGTGTGTTTCATGCCCAAAGTGATCCTTATACTCCGGGTTTCCAGCATATCTGTCTGTTTTGTCAATTCTTGCTATTGTTATCCTGAAAAGGTAATCACAACTGCCTGAGCCAAAGAGGAGGGAGAGAACCACATGATTGTCTTTTATCCTCCAACGGGAAGAATTTAACTCCTTTACTTTTACTGAACTAGCAAGCAAAAAATACACTGATTAATTGTTTTTAAATCATCATACTTCCAGGTAATATATCCCCTTGGGTAAAAATTCAAGTCTAGAACTTTGTGGCCCATTATATTCATGTTCAAAATCTTATAGCTAAGCAAAGAAATGTTGCATTTTTTATCACCTTGAATTCAAGTGTATTGAAACATCCAACCTGTACTCTTCCTGAGTGTCTAACATTTGTGGCTGTTAGCAACTGCAAACTTGTGAAATATGTAATGTCACCTTCAAATTCCAGGTCTTCAAAATGTTACAAGATTATATTGGATAAACATGTTTTGCCTTCAGCTGGTCAAGCTGCTTGGTAAAAGCCCTAAACCCCAAACTCTCCATTTAAACCAGTTTCAGTAACATCATCAGAATCCATTCCAAGATTTCAAACATGGTAAACATCTTCAAACGTATGTCTAGAAGTACTAGTATCTTTTTTGTATGAGTTAAAAGACTCTAGAAATTACTCTATTCAAAATAAATACATTTCCCATTGATCCTCATTGGTACCTAAAATTTTACCATTAAATTAAAAAAATTTTTTTGTGCTCAAGATTTACTGCTTACAAAATGATGGGACAGTAATACACCAAGTCCCTTGTGTGTTTGCAATTTGTTCCCTGAAACAGAAATCTAGCTTAACCTGGTAGGTAGAAAAGCATATTGGGAAGGGAACAACCAGGCAGTCCAGGCTTAAATCTTGTATCCATTTCTTATTGAAATGAAAACTTCTGGACCAGAGTATCCTCACATGTTAAAACCTAATTCAATAACGCATCTTACAAGACTGTCATGAATATGTTACATAATGTAAGAAAAAGACCAAAACAAAACATGATTATTAGTAGCTATTATTGTTTTTATTTTAGGTGACCTGCTAACATTTATTGAGTGTTCTCTATAGACAGTCTATACATACATAGAGATGGAATAGGTTTGTTTTATGTAAATTCCAGGACAAAATAAGAATCAAAGAAGAAAACCATAGGGAGAAACAAAATTTACTTCATTCTAAAGAAAAGAAAAAATAAATTATTATTAATCATTTTAGTATTGTTGCTATTACTTATTGACTGACTCCTTTCTACAGTCAAGTTATTGCGTTAATTACTTTCATGGATTATCCTATTAAATTTTCACAACCCAACATTTATTACTATTTTTTGGAGACTCACACTGAGTAAGTTCACAAAGAGCTTTGCAGCTATGATCTGATCTCAGGTATGTTGAATTACAGGAAGGTGTTGACTGGAAACAAATAGACTGCCAGATATTTCTCCAGCAAAGGCAGGTGTATTCATGATCAGCAGAGAATTGCAATTTGGGGTCTGCAACCATGAGACACAGGCAAGTCCTCCACACAAAGGAGAATGTTTTTATAGAGAGGAAGAGGAATTTGTGAAGTCTATCTTAAACAAAGAGCCTATGGCTTTTCATTGGCCGAGTCCTTGCAAAGAAAGAAGAGGAGTCTTTTCTTCCTGTTGGGCTTTGCTATGTTCGCAGGGTGTGAGAGCACCCCCTTCTGGTCTCCCAACCCTATTTAATTGAGGTTTCTTTTTATTAATTTTTTTCCAGGGGATAACAATGGGATCTGTAAGACAGCTAACTTGGAGGTACAACATAACTCTCAATTAGACTTTGTATAACCTCACTTAAGTTGCTAAAGATTTATTAAAGTACAGAGTCTAGATTCAATGTCATGGAGGTCTTACTTGACCCCAGGACATTTATTTCACATGGACATTTGGAGAGTTTTGGGGATGTGATGCCAATCACATGGTGGTAAAAGTTGGGAGTATTTTGTGATATTGTGATTTATAATAAGAAACGCTTATTTGGTCTTTGTCCCCTCTTCTGGCACAGACCTCCATAAAAATCTTGGAACTTCTTAAGTGATAAGAACAATAAAAGCGTCTTTTGTTATGTTAATGAGGCGGCTTTTGGAAAGAACTTAAGGATGAGAGCCGGTTGCCAGTGGATCCAATCATGTGATTATAGGGTTGGAACTTTCAATCCCATCCCTCTGACCTTTAGGGAGAGAGAAAGGCTAGAGATTGAATCAATTCCTAATGGCCAATGATGTAATTCATCATGCCTATGTAATGAAGGCCTATAAAGACCCCAAAATATGGGGCTTAGAGAGCTTTGTGGCTGGTGACTGTGGAGGTGGGGGAGGGTGATGCACTTAGAGACAGCATCAAAGCTCCACACCCTTTCCCTGTACCATGTTCTGTGCATCTCCTTCATCTGGCTAATCCCGAGTTATACCATTTCATAATAAACCTATAATCTAGTTAGCAAAATGTCTCTCTGAGTCTTGTAAGCTGCTCTAGCAAATTAATTAAAACCAAGGAGAGGGTTGTGAGAACCTCAAATCTATAACCAGTTGGTCAGAAATATAAATAACAACCTGGGCTTGGGACTGGTGTCTGAAGTGTGTGGGTGTGGGTGGAGGGGCTACTGAACACATAACCTGTGGAATCTGATGCTGTCTCTGGGTTGGTAGTGTCAGAATTGGATTGAATTCTTGGACACCCTGTTGGTGTCCCAGAATTGCTTATTGGAAGTGTGAGGGAACACCACCACCACCATCATATGGGAAGTGGATCTTAGAACAACAAAATAATTGAAGACAGTAAGAGAAGGACATAGTCGTGGATCAGAAGATGGCCATACATACCATATGACCATACCATATGATGACCATACCACAAATACATATCTAATGACGTTTAAAGCATACCATGAGAAGATTAGTTTTAAAATGACTTAGAAAGTATAAATAACTTTATAGGAACTACAATAAGTCTCTAATAGAGTAGTTACATTAAGGAGATAAATAGTATATAGATGATAATTTTTAAAGCACGTCATGTGGCATGAGATCTAGAGTTACAAGACTTGAATTAGAAAATTTATTTTGCTATTTATGTTATGCTAGCTATACTATGCTGTATCTATTTTACTCATCTTTGTAAACTTAGACAATCCATTTCACCTACCATGAATAAGTTTCCTTCCCTGTAAAATGAAAATATTATCTTGACTAAGTTATGTAATTACTGACCAGGGTAAAAAAGAAAACAAGATAGCATATATGAAGATACTTTATAAATAACCCAGTGATCTGCAGATTTATGGAGTGCTGAAGATGTTGATGCTCATGGTGGAGGTGATATTGCTGCTGCTAATGGTAGGGATAATGGCCAAGCAATTCAAATCAGCATGACCCTATAAATAAGTTTATTGATCTGCAAATTGTATCATCTATCTCTCTATCTCTCTATCTATCTATCTTATCTGCTTATCATCATCATCTTGGGGGCCAGAAAGGCCCCTATAATTGTCAAAAATTGGGACTGATTCTGTTCAGCAAGTATTCAGTTAAGCTTCAGTCAAACTATATCCATAGAGGGCAAGAGATCACCCCTGAAAGCCTGGAAAGCTGGCTACAAAAGTTAAACTTGATCGAGATGGCTTGGGTGCTTTTCTTGGTGGACCTTGTGAGTTTTTGCACATCTGTGTAGATTGGGCAGCTGCCCAAGGGGTGTGGCTTTAAGTATACCAACATGAACACATGTCATGCAGATAATTTTCTGGTCTTTTGAAATGGTGGTATTGAGACAATATTAATGGAACTTCAATATCAACGGATTTGTTTGATTGTTCTTCTGGTTACAAACATAGAGATTTAATTGTTCCTTTCCAAAAAGCAATTTTTAATGAGAGAGGAAAATGAAAATCTTTAGTGGAGAAGAGAATATTGGAAGAAGGAGTTAACACTTTCAGAATGTAAGTGTAGGTTGCAAAGCCGGAATTAAGTGGAAAGAAGATACTTGAATCAGACAGCAATTGATTCAGTTCAAGGATTTACTAGGGTTTAAATTCCTGAATTTTAGCATTGTTTTGGACTAGATAATCCATCAGAATAAAAACGTCCATAGTTTTAAAATAAGTAATCACAGTACATACTTCTCTGAATTGGTGGAGATCAAATGAAATAGTATATGAAAATTGCCTTCTACAAAGTATTGTTTATCCTGCCTTACCCAAAATAATTTATTTTCTTCTCATTTCTGCCAAAGTCCCAGAAATTATCTTTGTGGGTCTTACATTCTTTTAACACACAATCTTAATTAGATTATTAATTTTTATATTTATAATAAATATATTTTATTTATCATATTTTCCTATGTTAATTTTATTTTTATTGCTATAAGTTAATTACCAAGCATTTATTGATCCCATTATTAGGAATTGTTGCATTTGTATGTGAGTTTAGGATGTGAGAACAGGACATAAAACAGGAGATGTTTGAGGAAAATGTGTTTTAATTTGATGGTCAGATATTGATAATGACTGAACAGTACTCTTATAGCTTACATTTGATATTTAGTGGAAGAAGAGTCTAACGTGTTGTTCTTCCAATATGACTTTTTTTTTTTTGCATGATCTGTGAAAACTTACAATATCATGAAATTTTAGGTTTTAAACCTGAAAGACACTTAAGGAAACAGTTTGTGTAACCCCCCAACTTAGAGTTGAAGAAACTAAGGCCTTGTATTTATAGATAGTGTCTATCATCCAGGTTACAAAATAGAATATATAGTATGATATGTACTTATGTATAAATAACCATAGATAAAAACAATCTGGAAGATAATATGCAACACACAGGGAGATCAGCTTCGTGCTTTGTGACCACCTAGAGAGGTGGGATAGGGAGGGTGGGAGGGAGGGGATATGGGGAAATATGTATACATATAGCTGATTCACTTTGTTATACAGCAGAAACTAACAAAACACTGTAAAGCAATTACCCTCCAATAAAGATGTTAAAAAAAAAAAAAAAGGTAATATGCAACATGTTTCTTGACCCCAAGGCTATCATCAGGAACATTCTTCCTCATTCCTCCTTTGCATTCTTTAAGTAAAAACCAATAGAAAAAAGCCTCTTCTTACTTAAGATTTCTGCTCAGTTGGCCTTCCACAGAGAGGTCCCTGAACCTTCAATCTACATTTAATACCCACGCCTTTGCATGGTCTGTGGAATGGAATGCAAGTAGGATTTCTCTAATGTCAGGTTTTACACGTTAATTTAAAAAATAATTGTGGAAAGAACACAACTTCACACCGACCTTCTTAGTAAATATTTAAGTGTTCAATGTATTATTGTTTACTAGAGGTATAATGTTGAACAGCAGATCTCTAGAGCTTATTTATTTTGCTTGATTGAAACTTTAAGCCCATTGATTATAATTTCACCTTCTCATGTATTATTCTCTCATTAATATCTGCATCCCCACTAGACTATATACTCCAATAGAGCAAGGGCACTGCCAGATGTTTCTCACCATTGAATTTCCAGTCTTGAACATAAATATTGGCTCATTGTAGATGCTTGATAAATATTCATGGACTTAACAATACATAACAATCAAAATACAATCAAATGCCATTTTGAAAACATCCTAAAAATTCTAGAATTTCCAGAGCAATTTTTCTGACTACATTTGTCATTCTGGTGGTCTTTAGAATCATGTCAGTCCCCAGTTTATTCCTAATCATAAATATTTCTGAAAGAAATCTGAGATACCTTTTCTGACTGTATTGCAGTGCAACTGTGCACACGTGCGTGTGTGTGTGTGTAAGTGTGTGTGCTGAGAAAGAAAGAGAGAGAAAGGGAGAGAGAAGGAAAAAGGGAGAGAGAGGGAGGGAGAAGAGGAAGAGAAACAAAGCATTAGGAAGCAGGGGTTAACTTTTTGCAAAAAAAAAGGGAACAAATTCAGTAAGAGAAAAAAATAAATATCACTTATGGTAAAACACTAATATTAAAGATATTACAACTTAATGTATGGGGAATATGTGGATAATAGTCATTAAATTTAGCCTCACATATATTATATATATATGAACCTATATAATATATGAAAAAGGATGTGGTAATACAGGTTTCCCCCACTATCCGAAAGTAGAGAGTTCCTATGAAACATTTCCTGAACCAAAATGGCATAAAGTGAATAAGCAATTACCTTAGGACACCCCTTGCTAACGAATTCACAAAATAAATTGAGATAAAGCACAAATGCCCACAGACACAGCTTAAAGCTATGGCAGCTCAGTGCTGAGATGCTGAGGATAGTTCCCCGGGGAAGGAGCTTGGCGGGACCACTCTCACTGCATGGGGTGTGTACTGCCTCTATAGCAGCTCCCTGCAAAACAAATGCTGAACGCTATTTTCACTTTTTGCCTTTTGTTTTTTGTAAAAGTGAAGATGCCCTTTGGATGCCCTTTCTTTCAGTTAGTGAAAATAGGTGCTAATGCAGACATTTCATAAAAGCCAAGTGGTGTAAAGCAAACCTACAAAAAGAGGGGAATACCTGTGAAACAGTAGGGAAGAGAGCAGGGCACAACGTTAAAAGAATGATACAGCCCTAGGCCATGACAAAGACTGGTTAGAACCAGCTGGGTCCCTGATGGCAGAAGATTTGACTTCCAGTAGACCTTGAGCCTCATTATACACTCATTGTAATACATTAGCACGCTAACTGACACACCCACCAGTACCATGACAGTTCAGAGCTAACCACAAAAGGCCAAAAAGTGGGCAGTGGCCCAATTCCTGGAAATCCCTGCCCTCTTCCCCGAAATAATTGGAACAATCCTCCCACTTGCCTATGAATTTACCCAGTCCATAAAAACTAACCACACCATATTTTGAGGCTCTCTAACCTTCTGAGATGGCCCACACTCTGTCTGAGGAGTGTGTTTCTCTCTAAATAAATCCACTTCTTACTTATCACTTCGTCTCCGAATTCTTTCTCAACGAGGCAAGAACCTTAAATTCACCGAGAACACCTGTAACTACTTTTCCAAGTATAACAGTAAAAACTATATTACTTTTTGAAATTTACTCAAAGATGCATGTCCATTTTCTCATTCAAATCTCTATTCTTATTAACCCAATTTCAAAACAATAAACTAAGGGTAATAATAACTTATACAGCGCTTGCTATGTACTCAGATACTCTTGCTAAAGCATATACGTGTATAAACTTATTTAATCTTCATGAAAAATCTTACACTATTGTTATACTTCTTCTCCTTAGCTCAAAATAGGAACTGAATCTTAGCTAAATTTAGTTTAATGTCACAAAACTACATAGTTGCTTACCTTAATACCCTTTCTGCCTCCTTCCCACCTCCTGTGGGAAATGTAGAATGGCAACAGTGGAACCAGCCTCTGTAGAGCAGGGCCAGGGCACAAGTCTGGATCCTTGGATAACCTTGTGAAGTGGAAACATTTACTCACATTGGACCAACCACCTAATTTGGGGCTGTTACATCTAAGGAAAAGAATTTTTTATCTTATTTAATCCACTGTAATTATGGGACATTACCTTGTGCTCTAACAAAAAAAAAACCCATGGCTTCTACCAAGTATTTTGGGGAAGGCTAAAAAGTTCTTAAACCAGATAGAACTGAAGTTTCAGCTAAAAGAAAATCCTCGTAAGCAACATCATGGTCTTGTCACAACAGCAAAATCCTGGCTTATCATTTCTATAAGGAAAAGGTATATACTCTACTGAATGTACCATGTCTCAGAATCTCAGTATTGCAGTCTCATATATCTACTTTTGTCATCATCACACAAAGAACAGACACATCTGTTGAGATAGATTAAAATGGTCCAAGATCACGAGATTGGTGTATAAAAACAATGTCAATTTTTGAGTTTACAATGAGAAGTCACTGTCACACAATCAGAGACACTCAAGTTCATGTAACCAATTTATTTTCTTTGCAGAGTAAAGATAAACAGGATGCCAAATTGTAATCAGACGCTACTGCACAGTTTTATGAGAACTGGATATACTCAGAGTCTATATAATCAGCCCCGTGAGTCCCTGTAGGCAGATGTACACCAGAAGCCAAATCTTAATCAGAAGTTGCTTCGTGAACATGGAATCAGATGTAAGGAGTTTGATGATTCAGGCATCACGTGGTACATCTCACAATGTGATTCTCTTGGCAATAGGAGCAGATAAGCTATGGTCCATCTTTAGCTAAAATCATTGTCACTATGGTAAGCTATCTCCACTTCCAGATTTGGAGTGCCTTAATCATGAGGATAAAAAAACTCAAAGTGAAAACAAAGGCTAATGATTGCCCTTCACTTCTACACTGTTTCCACTTCATGTTTTTTGCCTCCTTTTCCTTTGATTCCTCTTTTGATCTACTTATTCTATTTTTAGCTCTTATGTTACTTTGAACTAATGTCATACTTTTGCTACAGTCAAATGAGTTGATTTACTGCTTAGTTATCAAAGGGCAATCTTGTTTCAATCATTTCTGCATCTGGAGGGCCCATTAATAGAGGGCCCAGGTATTCACAATAAAAGAAAGTTTTTCAGAAGTTATTTTTTTTTTTTACTGGAGTAAAGTTGCTTTACAATGTTGTGTTCTTTTCTGCTGTACAACAAAGTGAATCAGCTATATGTATAAGAGAAATATTTAGGTCAGGTACTATGAATTACCAGAATTTTATCACTACTTCTTAACCCTATTCTGAGATTTAACTTTGTTTTCTTTTAGCTTTCTTATGGCATTTGACTGTGTATTGCTTCATAATTTGGAAATTTTTATACCTTTATAATTCACACTCCAGTTTACAAGTGGCTTAAGGGGAATGGCCACTGGTGATTTAACACTGCAGTTGCTTCAACACTTAAGACAATGTCTTAAAAAATAGGTTCAACTAACATCTGAATAATTAATTCAGTTAAAAAGTTAATAAAAACAATTGAGATGAAAAGTGTGCTAAGTTCTTTCTGTCCATATCCCATAACTAGAGGAGCCTGGCTAACAGGATAACAATGTTTCTAAGTCAATACACACCACTTTATACAAATGCTGCAAATTACTCAGAGGATAATAAAAACTCATATGATTGTGCATTACATCATCATATGTTAACATTACCATCATGATAATGGACTAAAATGAGCACCTAAAATATGTATTACCTCAATTATTTTCCCCAAATGTTTTGAGGTGTAGTATTATTATCCCCCTTTTCAAATACAGAATCCAAAACATAGAAGGGGAAAGTCACACAAAATCCTGTAACCTGCTATTTCTTTCTCTTTTTTTAATTGAAGTAGAATTGACCTACCACGGCTATGTTAATTCCAGGTGCACGACATAGTGATTCAATATTTCTATACATTATAAAAGGATCACCATGATAAGTATAGTCACCATCTGTCACTATACAAAGATTTTACAGTATTATTGACTGTCTTCCCTATGCTGTATAGTTCATCCCCATGACTCATTCTTTTCATAACTAGAAGTTTGTATCTCTTAATCTCCCTCACCTATTTCACTCAGCCCCCTCACCCACCTTTCTTCTGGCAACCATCTGTTTGTTCTGTGTATCTATGTGTCTGTTCCTGTTTTGTTATTTATTTTTTTTGTTTTTAGATTCCACATATAAGTGAAATCCTACAGTATTTGTCTTTCTCTGTCTGACTTATTTCACTTAGCACTATATAATTTGGGTCTATCCAAACTGTTGCAAAAGACAAGATTTAAATTTTTTATGGCTGAATAATATTTATATATGTATATGTATTATATGTGTATGTGTATATGTGTGTATATATATATATATATATATCACATCTCCTTTACCCATTCACTTATAGATTGGCACTTAGGTTGCTTTTATATCTTGCGTATTGTTAAAGAAAAAAAAAATGCTGCAATGAACACAGGCGTGCATATATCTTTTCTAATCAGTGTTTTTGTTTTCTTTGGAAAAGTACACAGAAGTGGAATTGGTGGATCCAACGGTAATTTTACTTACAGTTTTTTGAGGAAACTCCATATTGTTTTCCATAGGGGCTGCACCAACTTACACACCAACCAACAGTGCCTGAAGGTTCCTTTTTTCCACATCCTCACCAACACTTGTTATTTATTGTCTTTTTGATAATAGCCATTCTAACAGGTGTGAGGTAATATCTCATTTTGGTTCTGATTTGCATTTTCCTGATACGTGATGTTAAACATCATTTCATGTGTCTGTGGGCCATCTGTATGTCTTCTTTAGAAAAATGTCTTCTCAAGCTCTCTGCCCATGTTTTAATCAGGTTGTTTGAATTTTTGATGTTGAGTTATATGAGTTCTTTGTATATTTTGGATATTAACCCCTAATTGGGTTTATTAACTGCAAATATCTTCTCCCATTCGGTAGGCAGCTTTTTGTGTTGTTGATAATTTCCTTTGCTGTGAAAAACCTTTTTAGTTTGATGTAGTCTCATTTGTTTATTTTTACTTTTGTTTTCTCTTGCCTGAGGAGACAAATCAAAAAATAAAATTGCTAAGACTGATGTCAAAGAGCATAGTGCCTATGTTTTCTTCCAGGATTTTTATGGTTTCAGGTTCCACATTTAAGTTCTTCATCCATTTGAGGTTCTTTTTGTACATGTTGTGAGAAAGTGGTACAGTTTTATTCTTTTGCATATAGCTGTCCAGTTTTCCCGACACCTTTTATTTGAGAGGCTGTCTTTTCCCTGTTGTATATTCTTGCCTTCTTGCCATAGATTAATTGATCATGTAAGTGTAGGTTCATTTCTGGGTTCTCTATTCTGTAGCACTGATCTATGTGTCTGTTTTTGTGCCAGTACCATACTCTTTTGATTACTGTCACTTTGTAGTAGAGTGGGAAATCAGGGAGTGTGATATCCCCAGCTTTGTTCTTCTTTCTCAAGATTGTTTTGGCTATTTGGAGTCTTTTGTGTTTCCATACAAATTTCCAAGTTATTTGTTCTAGTTCTGTAAAAAAATGCCTTTGGTATTTTGATAAGGATTTCATTGAATCTGTAGATTGCCTGGGATAGTAAGGTCATGTAAAAATATATATTTCTGTACATAAATGCACTCTCTCCACCAGATAAACACCTCCTTTTCCTGACTTCTTAGCTTTAATAAAAAGCATTCTTTCTGCCATATTAAGTTGATTTCTTGTTCCATTTGTTTTTCTTTTGCTAGATTTTAATTTTCATGAGGACAGGATAAGATATTTGTCTTGTCTGTTGTTGTTTCCCAGAGAAAAAAGATCCCACAGTGCCTAAGGCATATTAGTCACCCAATAAACATTTGTTGAATGAGTCAATAAATTTAGAGTTTCAGAAAAGTGTAACAAAGAATATTTTATCCATTTAAAAATTGAGGTGGAAAGAGAAATAAAATGATGTAATAGATTTTTATATTAGTGGTTAATATTTGCGTTAGATAAAATGCTTCCATAGGGGTTTAGGAATATAAATTTACATTATGAGTAAGTTTGATTTCTCATAAAATTATCATACTAGATTATTAAATTTAATTGCAGGCAAAGAATCTGAGAATAAATAAACTGCCTTTAATCTTCTAGTCTCTCAAACTCTGACTCTCACAGTGGCTGGAATTAAAAAAAAAAGAATTTCAGACAGTGGTGGATATTATCAGATACATTTTCCCAACAGGATACAGGTAAACACGTTTGGAAACTCCAGCAGGAAACCTCTAACCAAGATTTGCTGCCATATGAGACCTGGGAAAGAGGATATTGGGCTAATCCTTGTCTGATATTTATGTGGGTGTCCTTAAAAGGGAGGAAGGAAATGGACTTTTTCCACAGCTGAATTCCAGATGTATCCAAAGGAACACATTTTACTCCTACTGATGTCAACTGTCTCCTAACTCCTTTCACTAATTATTACAGATTGGGCATTGTAAACCCATGTCATTTCAGGCAACCACTCTCAATGTTCTTGGTGTATGGTGTCTCTCTGATCTCTGATTCTTAGCTTAATAATAACAAGAATAGGAAAAATAACTGCCATGTAATGGGCATCTAGTGCTTGGCATGTCTTTGCGTACATCACCTACTGTAATCCTCATGACAAACCTGGTAGTAGTTACTACGATCTATATTTTACAGATGATGAAATCAGGGGCCAGAGTTAGTGACTCTGTGAACTGTTTAGTTCAGTAGAGTCTCAAGCTGAGGGTTTCTTGTAGCAGTGTTTCCTACAAAACCTAAGAGAGACATCCTTAAAAAATTCTTAAAAAATGAAGGTCAAGATTAAGTGTGAGCATGTTAATTTCAGTTTTTTCTTTCCAGTCCCTGTGTCTATGTAATGTTGAAGCAACAGCTCCATTCAAACCAGCCTTTGGACAACTGAACCATCCAATCAAGTGATCAACCAACTTAAAAATAAATGAATTGTCAGTTTGATATTTAGAGTCAAAACATTCAGTTTACAAACAACATATCCTTGGTTTCATTGGTCTTAGCATTGCAGGTGATACATAATTATTACATAAATTAGAACTACCATGACTTTTGTGCCTTCTGTATCTTATTTGGTCTTCTTTACATGACTTCAGAGATTTGATGGTTAAAAAAATATATTTATCTTGTCCAGCCAAAAATGTGTTTTCTCACCTGCTATCTAAGAAAAGTTTCAGACCTAAGAGGCAGGGAGATGGCCAATTCAAGCCTTCTTTCCAATGTTTGGGTTTTGAGACAGCCAGTGCTATTTGCCAGCTGGAATGTAATTGGATTTGGGAAAGGATCATTTTCACCATGAAACTTGAATAAGTCATTACTTTAGCCTTCAAGACCCCTGATAGAGATCTAATCCCAAAACTCCAGAGAAAAAGAAACTCTCCTAAAAGGAGAATGGATTCACTGGAGATCTGATTTCTCAAAGAATGTGATTCTAAAGCATTGATCAGTAAGACACAGATAATGCCTTATGCCATAATGATTCTCTAACCATCGATGGACAATTGTTATTTTCATCCTGCATTACTCACAATATAAATCTCTGCCTGGCTGCCAGTCCTCACTTACCACTGTTTTCCAAATCCAGAACAATTTCAGCATCACTTGTAGGCCTGACCTGTCTTTAGGGATTTTCCTAACTCAAGATAGAAGAGATATAACTTGGGACTCAGCCTCCAGCTCTGATTGGGTACTCAGTTCTACTCTACTTCTGAGACATGGTCCATATTTGTTCCTCATATTTGGTAACAAGATTCCTCTTTTGTATCTTGTACTTGTTTTTATATTTGGGGACCTATACCTCTAAAACTGGGATCTGAATTTATTCTTTTCAAGCCAGCTTCCAGGAACTAAAGCTCTGGCCCAGTTCCTTGCTTGTATGCCTGAGGCATTTTTACTCAATTGCTGATTTTCTTTGATACCTACCAAGCTACCCAGATTCCTCACAATTATTTGCTCTGGATTCCCATCCCCTCAGTAAGCCCCTCTATTTACTTCCTCCAATCCCTATCTCATAAAAACTTGCTTCCTGAATACCGTTTTTGTAATTAACTTTTTGCATCCGTGGTTATGTTGATGGACTGGACTTACTCAAGGTACATGTGGCTGCTCTCTTTCCTGTGCCCATCTCTCCCAGAGCACTTGTGTTTGCCCTGTTCCATTGCATCACTCAACTTTGGGTAGACATATGACACATAGGGTCCCATAAATCCTAACTGCTGAATATGCATACAAATATCCCATTCTGGTCAGTGTGTGGGATTGCATAATCCCACATGCCATATAGCACTGCTGGCACAGTTCTTGCAGGAACAATTCCTCTTCCTGAAAATAATCACCACCAGAAGCATTAAATTTTGCAACACCCCGGGAAACCACTTGAACTATTCTGTGAGAGTGAGGAAGATATCAAGTATCAGTCCTGGAATCAACTTTTCTTAGAACAAAAAAACTGTGTTTGTGCTATCCTGATCACAGCAATTTTTCCCTGCATATTTTGAAAAAACACATATGCTTATATTATTTTATATATTTAGGTGCATAGTGCCTAAATTTCCCAATTCAAATTATGAGGATATTTGAGCAACGGAGGTGCTTGCTTCTCCAGAGGTCTTTAAAATTAGGATAGGTACTCACTTATTTGCGATTTAGAACAAAGGCAAAAATTCTACCCAAATTTCTGGCTCCATATCAAGCCCTGTATCTGTAGGTTGCATTTTGTGGTGTTCATTTTGGCTCCTGAAGGTCTATTTTACATATAGAATTTATCTTTAAAATTATAAAAATTATAAATAAGTTAATATATGTAATATATATAGACATATTTATACATATATACACATATATGTGTGTGTAGTCACAGAACATTTTACCAAGTGCATTTGCATATAATATTTCATTAAAAGTCTCAAAATTCACTGCAAATTAAATATTATCTCCATTTTATAGATGTAGAAGCAGAAATCTTAAGTGAGTTGATTAAAATCTCTAACAAAACCAGGAGCTGATTTCAGGTACTGTAGTTCCAAATCTCCCATTGTTTCCTCATATTCCACTTACCAAGCTTACTGCCTTAGCATCACCTCTCCCTATTAGGGTCACCAGTACATAGTATGTTACACTTTGAAATACATGCTATAAAAGGAAGACTCAGACCAAACCTTCAACAAAGCATCCAGTCTGGTAAATTGTAATATTTTATATTTCAACTATCCTTGAGAAAAAAATTATTAACTGCCTAGATAACCTAGGATGGAAAATTTTATTTTTTCCCCTTACCTAGAATGGGAGAGGAAAGTAGCAGAATCATCAAACATCTGTTCTTGCAAATGAAGTACTGATATTTCATTTCTTTTTTAACTTAGTTTTTCAGACAATACATTTTGTTTGGACATTTATTAAGTATTAGGCACAGTGATAGAAACTGAGAATACAAAGATAAGAAAAAGACAGCATCTCTTCTGTGGTTGTTCATAGTTTAGTGATGAATGCTGTAATGCTTTTAATAGAGGGGTCCACAAAATGTTCTGAAAACTTCAAGGGGGAGAATGCCACTCTATTTTCGGAAGTATAAAAAACTGAATTGAGTAAAAAGTCACTTAAGAAAGGAAAAGAAGAAAAAAAGGTTTGTTGAGTAAGGAATTCAGATTGAAGGAGGTCCACATATTAAGGCTTAAAATAATGCAATTATCAAGAATATTCTGGAACTGGTGTGTTGTGGACAAAGAAGGGTTATACATCAGTCTGTAAGTTAGTTTAGGCCAAGAAGAATCACAAATATCATTCTGAGATTTTTCTAACCATTCCAACAGTTCATACATGGAAGCATTGAAGGAGATCCTGAAATCTTCTGGCCAAGTCCCTAAATTTGATTTCCCTCAAAAGCAGAGCCTGAGACAAGGATTTTGTTACAAGTAATTTATTTGGGATGCGATCTCAGGAATCAAGGTGAGGGAATGGAGAAGGGAGGAAAGGAAAGGAAGAAAGCCATTAGTGGATGTCAAAATGAGTTGGTTACCACTGTGACATCTAGGGCTCAATCTGGCTTGGGATTCACTGGGAGATGCAGAATAGACCATAGTGTTGCCCTACCAAGAGTGAGGAATCTGGAGCATTCATCTACACTCTCTACTCTTCATCCACTGTGGGTAATTCCTAGGGCATTCTTCCCAGAACTTCTGACTTGACCTAAACTAAGAGCATTCTCATTAGATAAGCTTTTAGGTGGAGAGATAGAGGACATGTTAGCTCATCGGAGAGCCGTGGGTAGGTGATCTCTTAGGTGGGCCTGTAGTTTTATAGGACTACAAAGAGGATCATATTTATTTCTTTACAAAGTGTGAAACTAGCCTATTCTATCTGGGAGGCAACAGTGGAGACCCCCTTGAAGAGGCTGTGAATTTTAAGTCATTAGGGTTTTCTTCCTTGTCATCTCCTTCAATGAGTCTGCCTCCACGGTAAATCTGAAACATGCCCAAACCATATCATCCATGATAGAATCCCACTGCCTGCTGAGAAGGTTAGTTTTTAAAATCTGGGGTATCCTAATTGCAGTCAGCAGGCTTCCTTTGAATGCCTATGGGGCCTGGGAAAGCAAACTGTTTGTTATTTGTCCTCCTTGGGATATACAGTATCAAGAAACAAGGCCCACCTTCCAAGGCTTCAATCTCTTTTCTTGCTCCAGATTGCAAATGACATCCTTGTGTGGGATGCATTAAAATCCTTTGTGTCCTGGTATCAGCCGGAGGCCTGCTCAGTGTACACCCTGGCAGCTCTCATAATGAGGAATAATAGGCAACATGTTTCCTTAAGATTTGTTATCTTTTCTCACTCAGCCCCAGCCAATGGGTCTGTTGGGCATTTTCTGAGCCCTGCTTTGGTGCAATAATGTGGAAGGCGAGATAGTAGAGCAGCATTTGTTATGGGATTCCAGCTGCAAACCTAACATCTGCTGAGTATTCTGTAACTTTCTTTGAACATAATTAAATACAATCACCAACCTTCCCCTTGGCCTCCCACCATAGACCCCATTAGAAAAGGGGAAGAAACTGACATCAAACGTATGTGGAAAATGCTGAACAATGAAACTAATTCAACCTCAATTTACCCATCCATTTCTGCTAAAGAAGCATTTGAATCATTATTGCCCTGAACCCTTTCTGCTTTTCTTCCTTTCTTTTTTCCTTCCTTCCTCCTTCCCTTTCTCTCTCCTCTCTTCTCTCTCTCTTTCTTTCATCATTTTCTTAAACAAATATTTACTGAGTACATTCCAGTACCCATGCAAGATAGACATCTGCCCTTATAAGTTTAAAGTTATTTAAAACAAGTTCAGAAACATAGTATCATGATTAGTGAGAAAAGCATTGACTTTGTAATCAGATGTACCTGGGTATAAATGCTTCTCAACTATTTCCTAATTATTTCACTTCCCTGGGTCTCCTTTCCTCATGTATAAAATGGCAAATGTTATTTTTTTAAACTCACAAGGTTGTTGTGAAGTATAAACTAGTTAACAAACCATAACACATGAAGCAACATATTACAGCTTTTCTGCTTGTCTCAGAACAAGTCCCTTTGTTCTTTGAAAAGAGTTAGACACTCCCTGTTTTCTGAATAAATGAGGAGGGGAATGTTAATCTTTTAACATTTTAAGAATATACGACTGTCTCTGGCCAGAAGAATATATTCCTATATTCATAGAAACAAACAATTTCAGAGTCAGAAGGGACTTTTGCTCTATATAGATGAGAAAATAAACAACCTTAACGAATATGCCTCAAGTCATACAATTAATTGAGGGTTGAGAGTTGGCTGAAACTCAAGTCTTATGGCTTCTCTCCCGGTACTCCTTCAACTCGCTGCTCTAGAGAGTCAATTTGAGAATATAGGCGACTGGCCCAACGTGGAAATGGAGAGTCTGTCGTAATCTCTCTCTTACATCTGCTACTAGATTCCGTTTTCTTTTAAAAATATGTTTGTAACGTAATTATGACATTTTTGTGGTAGAGAACATTGATTGCTCATAGAGCAGTCATCCCCATCCTCTTCTTTTCTGAAATAGCCTTCATTCCACATAGAAGCTAAAAAGGATAGCTTCTTCCTTTCCCAGTCTCTTCAAAAGCTAAGATATGGGTATGAAATTAACGTCAGCTGATGGTACATGAGGGGATGGCTGATGCTGCATGGGGGGAATGCGTTCTGTTACTTACAACTTACAAGCTGTTTATTAAAAATATATATGCAAAAATAGTAAAACTAATCTATAATGTTAATATTTTGATTCTGTTACATTTGTTTGCATGTCTTTGCATATACGCACATCAATGTGAGCTCAAACATGTACATACATATATATACATGGTCACTTGTAAGTAGTATTTTGAAACCTTTTTCGTGTGGTATTACCAATTTCCCATACAATTTAAAATACTTCTACACCATTATTTTGGCTATACAATACTCTAACTTTTGACTAACTGGATGTTTATTTAAGCAGCTCCCTACCATTGATCATTAAGCTTACTTCCAACATTTTATATTATAAACAACATCTTCATGACTATCCACAAAACTAGAGTTGTCTTTCTTTCCCATAGCATACTAGTTTTATCAAAACTGCATTTATAATGGCATTATTTTACTGAAAAGCCTGGAAAGAGAAAGTTACTTTGGAAAGTTTTATACTTTCTAAAGTGCTTTTATATTCATTGTCTCTTTTGACCCTCACAGTGATCTGTCGAAGGTGATTGGGTAGCTATTATTAACTCTATTTTTTAGGTGTAAAAACTAAGGATTACTGTTTGATTGGCTTTCTTAAGAACTAAGCTAGCATGTGGCATGTCATTAAAGGTTTTTTTGACTCTAAAGTATAGTATCTTCTATCTTTCTTTTCCTTTTATCTTCCTACCTGTCTGCTTTCCTCCGTTTTTATTATTTTTTTGACTAAAGAAAACATTATCTCTGCCCTTGAGTTGCTTATAATTCACTGGGGGAGAAAGGCAAGTAAATTGACATTTACATTATCTTGTGAAAAATGCAACTATGGAAGAATGAAGGAGTAGCTCTTAAATCAAACAGGAAAAGCTTCCTAGGAAAAGTAAAATTTAAGGAGAGATACTCCATATCAAGCTCATAATTCTCACTGAGGTGTTTAAAAGTCCCTCTACTCAATTATAACCTCACTTTAAAATCTGCACTTCTTTGGAATTACGATATTACATTCAAATAAGGAAGAGTCCCTCCCTGTCTTTGGCCATCGACACTGCTCTCATCCTAAACTCCTTGACTATACCAGCCCTCCTTCATTATGTATACAATCTGTTGTCCTATGAATACTTATTCCACTTAATACAATCTTCCCAAACCACCCCCCTCTCTAAATCCTACTCATCACATAAAACCCAGTTCAAGATTTATGTCTTTCATGAAACCAGAATCAGCACCTATGGCTGTGCCTGAGAAATACAGAATTCTCATATAGTTGGAGAAGACTATAACCTTCATTCTGTAAAATTTTCCATTCTCTGACCACAATCAACACTAGATTGCCTACTATTATCAGTTATTGTGCCTTGGACCAGGGCTACAGAGATATTTAGGGTATGGTCACTTCTAAGAGAAGGTCATTGTAATAGTCCAAGGATAGTGAGATGGTAACCTGCTGAGAAATGAGTTATATATGTGTCCCCTTTTCTTCCCTTCTACAGATTTCTGTCTTTCTAGCTTTTTGATACAGGTGAGTATTAAATGATAGTGGTCTTGCATCTGAGTTTTCATAATCTTCTCAGAAGCTTAGAAGAGCTTCACAACTAGGACAAAATATCAGAAGGCTGAAGAGATGCCACTCAGAGGAGATTGAACAAAGCTGATATAAAAAGAGGCTGCCTGAGAAGGTGCTGACTGACAAAGACGTCCATTCAATGGACTTTGCCTTTGGAAGCCACTTCCCCTGGATTCTCAGAGATCTCTTTTTTTTTTTTTTAATTTTATTTTATTATTTTTTTTATATGGCATTTTCTTATTAGTTATCTATTTTATACATATTAGTGTGTATATGTCAATCTCAATCTCCCAGTTCATCCCACCTTCCCACCCCCCACTTTCCCCCCTTGGTGTCGATACGTTTGTTCTCTACATATCTCAGAGATTTCTGATAATGCTTGGCAACACTGTTTTGGAAATGGTATTTAGATTTATGTTAATAGACTTCACTGTAATTAACATCTATCAAAGCATTCAGGGAAATTTGGAACCTTTACCTTCTTGGCATGAGATCAATGCAATAGAGAAAAGGCATTTTGGTTGACAACTAAGCCAAAGTCCCAGAAATATCACTCAAGAACTCGGGATTTTGGCACTGAAAACAAAAGTACATAAATATATTGCTAAGGGCAATCTCCATAAATTGGATTTGAGTTGCCAAACCATGACGGAGGGCCAAAAGATAGGCAAGTTATGCAGACCATTAGAAGTTAAGTGGGCAAATATAAATTTAAAAAATTGATTACAGAAATACTTTCTTTTCTGAAGAACCTGACCTGTCCACACAGAGAAATGCATTTAATTTTATAATAAATACTTGCATTAGTAATCTATTGTTGCAAAAAAACATTACCACAAATTTAGGGGATTAAAACAACACACTTTTACTATTCCAAAGTTTCTGTGGATCAGGAGTCTGGGCGCAGCTTATCTGGATTTTCTGCAAGGCTGTAATCAAGGTGTCAGCTGGGCTCCATTCTCATCTGGAGGAAAGACTGGGGAAGAATCCACTTCTTCCACTTTGTGAAGAAGTTCACACAGGTTTTTGGTAGAATGTATTTCCTTTTGTAGGATTGATGGCCCTAGCTTCTTGCTGGCTGTCAGCTGGAGGCTGTCCTCAGCTCCTAAAGGCTGTTCCTAGTTCCTTGATATGTGGGTTTTTCCAACTGGCCTTTTAATTTATCAAGTTGACAAGGAGAATATCTAGAGCCAGTTGACTAGTAGAGTCATATATTTTAACATAATCATGGGAGTGATGTCAGATTCATCCCTTTTGCCATATTTTATTGATTAGTAGCAAATCACAGGTCCCTCCCAGAATGCAATAGGAGGAGATTGAACAAAGCTGTAACCACCAGGAGGCAGAGATCATGGATATCATCCAGATCTGTCTGCCACTATAAGGAATAAAAGGTTCATGGTTGTGTATGGATACACTGAGTTCTAAACTCAAGCATCATTTTTAAATCTATACCTTTCCTCTCTGGACTACTGCCACAGTTTCCCAATTGGTCTCTTAGCTCCTAATTTTACTCCTAAAAATCATCCTCCAGAGAACAAGGTTTATTTAAAATCCAGTTTTAACATGTCACAGACCTGCTGGTTGCTCTTCCTTCCCTAGTCCCCCACCTGCCTTCAGGTTAAATCCAGAATCTTTAGAATGGAACTATACTGAATGTATACAGCACATCTCTTCAGTTTTACTTCTAGTCTCTTCAGCTCTGCTTCTTATCACACTTCTTATGTTACTCTGCATGTAGTATGCTATTTCTCTTCTTAGCCTTTGCATATGATCACTACTTTCCTTCAAATAACTTCCTTAGCTTCCCTGGCACTTCCTTCATCTGGAAAATTCTAACTTGTTCTTTAAGAAAATGCTGGCTTCGTCTCCTGTAAGAAGGCTTCTCTGTTATTTCCTTGCAGTTTCTCAAATTCTTTAATACTCTTTGCATAGCTAAACAGTTTAGTACCAACCCACTATGTTATGTTGATTATTTTGTTTTTCTGTCTCCTCCAACTTGTCTCTGGACAAATTCAGGGAAGAATTATGTTTTGCTCGCTTCAAACTTCCTGATATTAGCATTGTACAATGTCATTTGAATGAATCAATGAATTAACAAAATAGTCCTTGTCAGTAAATATATAACGTCAATTTTGGCTTCAAGATTTTTTTTCTTGAATGCACATCCTTCGTGAGATATCAGTATGTTGTAATTTTAGTAGTAGTATTTTTCCACGTTATTGGGTGTTTGAATTTCACCTATCGTTTCAGAAAAAAATTTAAAAGCCGTGAACGTTGGATTTTTGAGATACAAGTTGCAAATATTCCCCCTTAATTTATCTATCATTTAATTTTGCCTATTATGTTTGGCAATAGTTTTAAAAACTTTTTATGAAGGTAAATATTTTCTTTTGATTATTTCCATGTTGTTATCTTCTCTGATTGACACAGAAAATTAAACAGTTCATGTGCCAAAGTGGAAGAGGGAAATTTACTCATTCTTTGGTTAACACTGATACCATAATCAGAATAGACACATACAATGTAGTGGTTTAAATAAACATATCTTACAATGCCTTGCACACATCAGGTGTTCAATAAATATTAATTGTGTTCCTCCATTATTTTTAGTCACACATAATACCCATGTATTTGTAGGCAAATACATACAAACATAGAAACACAAACTCACCTATTCATATATTCTTAATTCAGAAATCGATCATGTTTAGGGTTTTTCTCAAAATATCATATTTTGCTTTTCAACATATATGGCTTAAAACAACAAAAACAAATGTCTCACCATTCAGTGGGATGGGTCTGCTGTGTGGTTCCTCTGCTGGGGTCACCTGGGGTCACATATGTGACTTCAGCCATCTAGTTAATTACCAGGAACTGGATGGTCCAAGAAGGCTTCACTCATATGTCTGGTGATTGGGGCTAAGTGATGTCTGGCTTCTCTCTCCACATGGTCTCACTGTTCCAAGAACGCAAGTGCAGAAGCTACAAGGACTCTTGATGCCCTTCTCAGAAGCTGTACAAAATCACTTCCACTGTATTCTACTGGTCACAGCATATCACAAGGCCGAGCCAAAGTCAAGGGCTGGGAAAAGAGACTTCTTGTGAGGAGCTGCAAAGAACTTGAGGCCAATTTTGATCCACCAAATTGTATAGTTGGATTTTTAGACCAAGTCCTAAAGGGGCTCTATTCAGTCACTTGAACAAGTATCAGAATATAAGAGGAGCTTAAATACAGCCCTTAGTGAGTCAAGGAAACTCCTTAAAAAGTGAATATTCTCCTGTTCATTAATCATTATAAAATGTTTTGTCATGTTAGGTGCACCCTACACATATGGGGAACACTTGGAAATCTTAGGTTTTAAACCCCACCAACTGGTTTCCTTTTAAACTCCTAACTTTATGTATAGATATGTAGGTACTCATATACATAGAAATGTATAAACATGTATTATTTACATATAAGATACTGTTATTCACAAACTGTATATAAATGTATTCCCATAGTTAAAAATATTTTAAAGTTTCAATCCAACTCCTTTATTGTGATTACATAGAGGGGAAAGTAATTTATATAAATACAGACTGAAAGCCTTTCAAAAATCCCCTATAGTATGGATTTTGGCTTCTCCCATCATTTGTTGATATGATGTGTATGATAAAGACCACACAGGATTTATATCTATATATTTTTTTAAATCACATAAAAATATAAAAGGAAAGGTTGGATGCTTTTTGCCAAAGTGCCACATTATGAGATATTTCAGTGTAGGGTATATTAGCAAAAACACGGAGTGCATCTTTGGGTAAAAAGAACACAGATCAGTACGGAAAGACTTTAAGAGTTATGATTCATTTTTTGGAAACTTCAGCCATGTGCATTGTTAATCCTTTGTAGTTTTAATTGACCCTCACCCTATATCTATCTTATTTCAACTTCCTGTATCCCTAAGTGTGGCCGCAAAAATATTGGGCTGGCCAAAAAGTTCGTTTGGGTGTTTAATAAGATGTTATGGAGAAATCCGAACGGACTTTTTGGCCAGCCCAGTACTTTGATCTGCACATACTTTCTTTCTTAAGGAGCAACTAAGCAATCCTGTTAGGCCAGAGAAAATCATAAGTAACAGTGAGATACAGAATGACGTTAACAGGAGATTAACAAAGAACAGAAACTATTTTTTATGATGCAACCCTTAATTTAAAAAGCATTCATGAAGAAAGAGTTTTAAAGAACAACGAGATGAGCAAATCGACCACTTTTGAATTGTATCTATCACAGACTGTATATGTCAATATATCACAGATTGTTGTGTAGATTCCTCCAGCTTCTAGGGCAGCAGTTGGCAAATTATGGTCTGTGTTCCAAATACAGCTCACCCTCTGCTTTTGTAAATAAAGTTTTACTGGGACACATTCATTTGCTAATGTTTTCTCTGTTGCTATTTTTGATATACAATGCCAAAACTGAATAGCCTTGAAAGAGATCACGTAGCCAGCACCACCTCAACAATTTACTGTCTGCCTCTGCACGCAAAAGTTCACCGATCCCTGCTGTAGGGCCTTGGATTTCTTCTGGCGAGGTGAATGAGAATCAGAAGTTGCAAACAGGGCTTCCCTGGTGGCACAGTGGTTGAGAGTCCGCCTGCCGATGCAAGCAAACAAAAGCAGGAGGCGTTTGTGGTTTACTGGGAAGAATATTTTTATCAATCATTGTCAAAAGGTTTGGACTGGGAAGAATATTTTTATCGATCATTGTCAAAAGGTTTGGGTTTGAATTTTGGTTGGCTATGTTGGCTGTGTAACTCTGGATAAGCTATTTAACCTGGGATTCTTCTGTTTCCAAAGTCTCTGCTACTTTATCTCTGACCTTAAAATGGATGTTGATAAACATCCTGGAACAACTTTCTGAGCTGTAAAAATGCCTATATATATGTGAATTACTATTAATTATAGTAACCATTTAATACTGTCGACCAAAATATTTTTCTTTCAAAAGCTTTGTAAAACTGCAGTCCTCTGTCTTCCCAGAGTAAGGTATGGTTGCAAAGGTGGCTTTTGCCAATGAAATAGGAATCAAAGTATCACTGTGTCCCTTTGAAGGAGGAGTCATTTGGTAGGATCTTGGAACATATTAACTAAAAAAGAAGAAAATCCAAATTAGGTGTTAACTTTAGTTAGTAATAATGTACGAATATAAGTTCATTAGCTGTGCCAAGTGCATCACAGTCACGAGCGATGTTAACAACAGGGAAAATAAGGTGTCGGCTATACATGAACGCTGTCCTAGCTCTGCAACTTTTCTGCAAATACAAACCTATCCTCAAATCAAAAGTTTTTTGAAAAGATTATCTTGACTGGAATTCCTAGGGACTCATACCTTTTCTCAATAATCAGGGCTTTCGGGGTCATGCCAAGGTTGAGAATAAAATATTTCCCTTGCCCTTCACATATGTGTTAGCTTTATTAATTCATGCAAATGTATTAATTCATTCAAACTAATGGATACTGTTATATAGCTGCCTTACAACAGACCACATAGCAAACACTGCGCCAGGCACAGGACGGATGGATTACAGAGCTTAATCAAATTTTAATTTTTTACTTGGAAAGAATAATAATCCTTGGGTCATTCTGAATTGTACTTGTTTTTCTTCCACTATCATTACTATAAAATATTTAGAAAGTAAAATCCTCAGTTTTTAAAGGGTATACAACTGGGTCTACCAGTTTTTAAAGGGTATTCTCTGTAACAGGAAGAGTTCTTAGATTTTTTTCCTGCCAAAAGGAATGGATATAAACTTCAACCAGTCATCCTGGCTCAAAAGCAGAACAGAGGGGTCATTGTTAAGAGACGAAGATGTAATGCAGAAAGAGAGAGAGCAGATCAGTGTAGCAGACACAAGTAAATGCAATTCCCTGGTGATAAGTAATTGGCAGCAGACATGCTGCCGAATGTACTGAGGACAGAGAGAACCTTCTTAAATTCAGTGAATTTTAAACAAAGACCCCAGAGTAGTTAAAGACAGAGAATGAGGACTGAACTTCAAATGATTGCAAACTAGGGGATTAAGTATTCTCTGCAATCCCTGATATGTGCTCTAACACATAAAAACAGCGCTGGAAATGCAAAAACAACTGAGGCATAAGGAAATGGGGCAGAATATACAAAGTAGAAGAAGATAAAGGGGCTACGATTCTTAGTGCTGAGCAATTTGAAACTGTTAATACTATATATCATTTATATTTTTTTTGTGAACACACACACGCACACACACAGTAGAGTTTATAAAAATCTCAACTCATAGTGTGAAGTTCAATTAATCTAAAGTAACAAAATCTCCCCATGAAACATACTGTGTATATACAGGCTAGTTGGGACTCATCTGACAGTTCCTTTTAAAGCTGTGATTTAAGTTTTGCCAGATAACGTGCTCTGTGGTGTTGTATGCATTCTCACCACAGCACTAAGAGTTGGGAATTAGGAAGCCCCATTTACAAATGGGGATTCTAGTTCACATAAGTAGATTAAACTACCAAATATAAGATAGCAAATTAGCATTGGATCCAGATTCAAACCCATTTTCCTAACAGGTACGACCAAAATTCTGACGGTCAGAGTAGGCGAAATTAATTCTGATCCCGTTATCTCCCATATAATCTGCTTTAGCCATAATTGTGCCTGTGTGGTACACTGAATGAATACATATGATTCTCACCAGTGAAACTGATCACGATGAGCTGGTTAGAAACAGTAGAGTGGAGAGTCTGATTATTTGCCATGGTTTCTCGTGAAACAGTAATGTTGTTAACCTGGAATGTGTGGACTGGGGCTGAGTGGGATGACGGGATGGCTGGGCCAAAAAAGAACTTTCTTGAGAGATAGCAACTTCCTCGAGAGATATCGCATCCTTGAGAGATAGCACAATTGAGTTAGCAGAGTGATGCTTGCATCATCCAGCAGGATACATAAAAGTCTTATCTTCCCAATCTACTACTGGTGCTGTCCTTTCTCTTCTCCACCTTACTGACTTTGGGGGCATTTTTATATTGAAATATATCAACAATTAAAAAGCATATGGGACTCATTTGAATGGTTAAATAATAATAATAAAACAAATACTTGTGTAGCCAATACCAAGCCAACAGTTTTGTAGCCATTAAGATACCTTTACCCATCTCTTTTCCTCCCTACAAGAGGTAACCTTAATCCTCAATTTTGTCTCAATCTTTTCCTGGCTTTTCTCTGTAGTTTTACCACTTACTATGTATTTGTATGTAATAAATTATTTAGTTTTGGTTGGTTTTAACCTTTTATGTAAGTAGGATAATCTTACACACTTATTTTAGCCATCGTATGTTTGAGATTCATTCCTGCTACTAATGGATAAATTCCTGTTTCCTGCAATTACTATCTCATTTCACGAACGCTTCAGTTTATTTACTCATTTAGCAGCGCTGGGCAGTTAGGGTTTTCCCAGTATTTACTAATAATGACACTGTTGCTGTGAATATTCGGATACCTGACTCCTGATCTATGGAAAAAAAATCTCCCTGCAAGTTTACCCAGGATATGTACCAAAGAGAGGAGCTGCTGTGTATCATGGCATGTACATGTTCAAATTCACCAGGTAATTCCACTTTTTCCCCAGAAGACTTGTAGCAATGTATGCCCCACTAGCAATCGGTAATAGGTCCCCATTGTTCCACAGCCTCATGAACATTTTCTATAATCCACCTGCATAGTTTTACCAAATTGGTCCATGTGAAATACTGGCTTAGCTGTTTAAATTTTCTATTTCTCTGATAATACAATTAAGCAATATTCTGTATGTTTATGGTCATTTGTGTTTCTACTTCTAAGGAATGCCCACTTGTGTCTTTTCTCATTTTATTTTCATTTCTTTCTTTCCCATAAATTCTTTGTATATTCTGGAGCGGAGCTCTCTGTCAACTATATGTATTAAAAGTATCTTCTTCCTGTATGTGGCTTTATCACACTCTTTGTGGTAACTTTTGATGATTAAGAGTTTGTGTTTTTAAATTTAATGTGGTCAAATTTATCAAGGTTTCCCCTTATGTTTTATATTTTTATGTCCATTATAATTTCTTTCAATATCCCTTTCGGAGGGTTGTTTCTGGTTTGTAAAACTATGTTCCTCTATTGCGTAGGTAATATTTATAGCTACCGAAGCCTACTTAAACTCAGTATACAAGTTTTCCTTTCAGTTTAATCCTTCTCAAAAATTGTTCTGACCTTCTCTTTCCCACTTTCCTGTCTGAACCTTCTTTGTGAAATATTACCATAACTAATTGAAAATTATTCTAAATACCTCTAGAGTCTAAATTAAGAATTACTTCATATTGGCTTAAATATCAGCTTCTTTCCGCCAACTATCCCTCACATCCGGTACACTTCCTGAAAGGTCAGGAACTTCAGGGTTCTCCTTTCTTCTGAAATCATAGCAATCAGGCTCCGTGAGTTCCTTCATCTCGTCTGTGGAGGAATATTTTATTTTAAAAAGAGAGAGAGAGAGAAAGAATGAAAGAAGGTTTTCTTTCTAATCCCACACAGAGAAACATTCCTTCTCGTAGCCAGATCCACATCAAGATGCAATCATTTGTTCTGGTTTTTAATCACACTTGACTGAATTGTTTACCTTAAAAATGGTACAATTAAAGATATTTTCAGGTTTCTATTCAGCCATGCAATGTGGCTCTCAGCCCAGGCTTGCTCCTAACCACAAAATCTTCCACCAAACAATAGATGTGCAGAGATGTTTGCAATACTGATAAAAGATACAAATAATCTTCCACATAGTTTTTTCCTTGTTATGAAGTGAAGAAGCAGTACTCTGGAGAAGTCTTTGGGTTGCAATTTAGAAGATATATACATTCGTCCTTCAGTATCCATGGAGGATTAGTTCCAGGACTCCCCCGGATACCCAAATCTGCAGATGTTCAAGTTTCTTATATGTAAACTGGCTCTGGTTTCCATGCGGAGTGGTTAAATCCAGACACGGAACCCACAGATACTAAAGGTCGACTGTATTCTACCCTTAGTTCTCATGTTAGGATCACTCTCTGTGCCTCACTTTCCTCATCTATCAAATGGGAGTGTCGAAGTAACAGTTTTAAAGTCTTTTGTTGATGTTGTTGTTTAAATATGCATTTATTGTTTTAACTCTGTTTCTGGAAGACCCCATATTTTCAAATAGTCAGTCACTATATGTCCTTCTTATTAGGTAAGCAGTTTTATTAATGGACGAGGGGCAGTAAAGCCCTTCAGACCACTAGTATTTGGGAAGAGGGTTGGAGGCATTTCATCAGGTTGACTAAATATAACCAGGCATAGTATCTTACTCCAGAGCCTGACCTCCTTTACTGCCGTGGAAGAAAACAAACTTAATTCTGTCCAGCTGTTTTTATTCTAGCCATATTTTCATTGTCAGTGAAATCAGACACAACTTACAATATTATTTTCAATATAAGTTGGCCTTGACTATATATTGGTACACCAAATTTCAGATTCACTTCCAAGGAAGAAAGCGTTTTGATTAAAACATGTTTGAATTTCGACCTTTTTACTAAATCTTTTTCTTTCCCTTTTTTCTCCTCCACACAAATATATAAAACAAATGTTGAAGTCCAAGACAAAGATAATTCTAAAGTTCTTTTTTCTATGTGGAAAGTATAGTGTGAATTAACATACAAATGCTTACTATGGGATAAGAGCTTAATAAATAGCTTCTCTAGTCATTCATCTAAAAATTTTTATTGAAGATTAATTTATGAAAATTGTGGCAGGCTAACTTTTGTCCCAGCTATCATAAAACTTCTCATGAGAGACAAAGACAATAAACTAGTTTTAGTGGGCATTATTGCTAAGTCTAGAGCTGTCTAAGAAATAGAACTTCATTTTCTAGAGCTTAATATTTGTTTCCAAGTCCCATTCTGCTGGAAGAAAATGGCCTCAGGTCTTCCCAGGGTTTTATGTGTCTAGAGTTATGCCACTGATCTTGGGTCACTGTGGGGACAGCACTATGGTCCTCAGCCCTGGTCTGGGTAGCCCGAGGATTACCATTGTCTGAAATTTATGGCACTTTGGGGGTTTGTAGTTTTTTTTCTGTTGCTTCTGTACTGTGTTTGGCGCGAAGTGATGTTTTGGTAGAGTTCCCATTTGCCTGGTCATTCTGTACAACCATTTCACTCACTGAGTCTTTATTGTTTCCCCAGCAGAGCTGCCAGGAAGTGGTCCTCTGATACCTCTTCATCTTGCTACTCACTTTCCTCACACAGGACCTGAGAGATAGGTTGGGTGGCTGGAATTTCTTTCTACTCTTGGGTGAATTCTTCTCCTTTCCTGTTTCCAACCAAGACACCTGTTCTCTAAAGAGATCACATTTGAAACTAAAGGAAGAAAAGGGTTGAGTCATTCACAAATTGAGAGAAAAACGTTTGAGTAGGTTCAGCACGGTCTGGTTGTGTTTGGAGAATTATTCTAAATATACACTTTCAATTCTTTCTTCTAATATTCCCATGAGATGAGCACTTATGATTTTATTGATAAAAATTAAAGCTCACTTTGTTAGGGCATGCCAAAAGCTCTCAGCTAGTATACAAATATAGCCATTTTAATTATAAAAATTCATAAGATTGAAAAGAAAAATAGGTGGGATAGGGTAGAGTGGGGAACCTGACCTTGGAGGAGAGGAAGAGAGTCCCTGAGAATAGCTATATACCAGAGTCCTGAGGAATTGAAGAAGCAGTTGAATGAACAGTTGAGAGAAAAGCTTCAGATTGAGAGGACATTGTGTGTGAAAACCCTTATATGATAAAGAAGTGAAATGCTTGAATTCTAGTCATTAAGTAGACTAGAATTACACCGTCAAACATGCAGGTGAGTGGGTCACAAAGTGAGCCAAAAGAATAAGGCAGCAGACATACTGCCTACCCTTGAGAACAGGGATGAGGGTTTGGAACTTCAGATGGCTTTATGGTTACCTTAGTATATGATTCTAACTTCACCAGAAAGCTAACACACACAAAAAAAAAACCAGGAAGGAGAAAAAGAAGAAACCCTGTATTAATTTCTTATTGCTGTTGTGACGAATTTGCACAGATTTAGTGGCTTAAAAGAGCACAAATGTATCTTCCAGTTTTTGAGGTCAGATGTGCAAAGTTATGTCTTTATGCGATTAAAGTCAAGATGTCAACAAGACTGAATTCCTTTTGGAGGCTCTAGCTAACAATCCATTCTTTGCCTTTGCCTGTCTCTAGAGGCTGCCTGCATGCCTTGACCCATGGCCCCCTGCCAACAATGACATCACTCTGACATAGGATTCCACTGTCTTGTCATCTCTTTCTCTGACTCGGAGCCTCTTGCCTCCCTTTTATGAGAGGCCATGTGATTGCATTTGGTTCACTTGGATAATCCAAAATAACCTCTCCATCTCAAAATCTCTTTTACCATGTAAGGTAATAGTCACAGGTCCAGGATTAGCCCCCAGGCATCTCTGGGGGACTATTGAAATGCCTACCACAAGGCCTACATAATTATAAAGATTTTAGAAAGAAGACTATTTATAAAATCAAATATATTACGTCGTGTTGGTGTAATGTTAAATGCTAAATAAATGGACTACTGGAACACTATTCAGGGGTAAAAAAAAATGGACTGGAATAGATAATAATGAACCAGATCTTATTTTACATAATGATTTACTAAAATATAAAGCATATACTGAAGAATGAAAATGGGTTAGGTGACTGAGGATTGATTAAAGACCTTTATTTTTTCTCACATAAACAAAACTATTTAGAGGAATAGGATAGTATCAAATGAGAAATATTTACTCCTTTATTAAAGAAAGAATCCAGATAAAAGAGTGATAATTGATCTAGCAGATGTGTTGGATGTCTTCTCTTTGCCCTTGCAAATCTACTTTCTACCTCTTCCCACTCTGATCTCTGTTCTAAGACCTGACTTTCATGGACTAAATCAAAGAGTGCCCTTGTCCCCTGACTTCTGGTGGAGCTCATCCAATAGGGAGTCTCAGAAAGAAATTTTTAGGGTTAGGGGATTTATTTTCCCTGGCACTGTCCCTGTGGGGTTGCTACGGACTGACTCATTCCTACATCAAAGACAACCCTCCTTAAAACCTCTCTCCTATTGGCTTCTCCTCATTACTCTTTTCCTCCATTCCATTGGGTCTCGCCTATCTTTTGTGGTTCCTTACACTGTACCCACAGCTTTGTTAATTTTATTAGATCCTCTTCAAATGATCTAATTTTGTAAAATCCATCTGTTTCTTGCTGGGTCTCTCATGGATGCAGCAGAGCAGAGAGAACTATGCAATTGGAACTTATGTAGCGAAGAACGTGTGTGAAAGGAGAGGTGATGCATGCTAGAGATTACAGGAAGGGCTGCACTTTGAAAGCAACAGATGAAATGGGAAATGGAAGTTAAACATGCGTAGAAACAGAGATAGCAGGTAAAAGTCCGTGTATGAGAACACGCAAGCCTACTTTTTACCTCCTCATATAGGAGTCTAGCAGCCAGGCTACTATTTAGCAGGAGATTTGCATGTAAGAAAATATATGAAAGCAAAATATATATTTAAACATTCAGATATTTAAGATTTATCTTAAGATTTATCTCACACGTACCTATTTTAAGAAAGGTACTCTAGGATGTGTTTCAGCAAATGAGGGAAGAAGAAATAAGAGAAAAACAATAATAAAAGAAGAGGTAAGATCTGTCTAATAGTAAGAAGAGTAAATAAATATTCCATCTGGAAGCATCTGGCTCAGATGGGAGCAAGAGAATGGAAGCCTCCAAGTAATGAAAGATAATGGTTTATTCAGCTTTTAGCCTTACTTAAAAGCTTCATATTAGTTCTTTTTTAAATAAATAAGAATATCTTAAAGTGTTAATTTATCATGATTTTGACAAATAATTTTCCCAGTGTGAAGTGGACAATTAATTTGTTCATTGTTATCTTGTTGTAGTGACATTTGAAGTTTACATTTAGTTAAACATATGCATATTTTTATAATTTTTTCTATCACATTTCTAAACAGAAATTTTTACTTCCATAAGGTTTAGTCAAATATCTACCTATATTTTGTTTCCCTTTCAAATTGGATTTAACCCTTTAATTTTCTAGGTATTATTGTGACTTGCAGTAGAAAGATAATGGTTTACTTGAGTTTTTGGAAATAACTTCCATTACAACCGGTCAGTGACCCATTCCCTTTCACATTGTTGTTGTTTTTTATAAGATTATATATTAGAATTCAACACATATATAAAAAGCATGTAAGAAATAAATGTTGAACTTATTTCTAGGTGTGCACTGTGTACACACCTAGAGTAAGAACTATACCATGACCAATACCCCAGATGTCCCCATCATGCTCCTTCCCTGTCACTACCTCCCTAATATCTATCACACAAATATAACTGTTATACTGAATTCTAACACTGTATATTAGTTTTGCCTACTGTTGAACTTTTTATAAATGAGATTATAAAATATCGTAAGTTACATCCAGATGAGTTCACTCAACATTCTGTCTATGTATTCTTTGATTTTCAAATATTTGGGGATTTTCTAGTTATCTTTTGGTTAGGATTTTCCAGCTTACCTCCTCAAAAATCAGAAAATATCTCCAAGAAAGAGAACACTATACTTATTTAAATTCTTCCTTTCCTATCTGACAAACTGTGCAGTTGGGAGACCAGTCACTCTTCCTTTGGCATGTAGCGTTTGACTAGGTACTGAAGCTGCATTTGGCCTCTGTACCCTGACACCGAATTAAATTTCAGAGACAGAGTTTTGGGTGAAGTAGAAAAGAATAGCTTTATTGCTCTGCCAGGCAAAGGGGGCCCCAGTGGGCTAATGCCCTCAAAACTGTGTCCTGACCTGGGGAGGGTAGTGAGGAGTTTTATAGTAATGGTTCAAAGAGAGCATGATTGGCTCGAGGACATTCTTCTGATAGGTTTGTGGTGAGGTAAGTGGGAGTCAGCATCATCAACCTTCTGGTTCCAGCTGGTCTGGGGTCTGTGTGCTGGTGGGTACCATACCCTTAACTTCTCTCACCTGGTGGGGCTTTCAGTATCTGCAAAACAGCTCAAAGGTGTTATATATATCGCTTGTCGGGGAGCCAGGACCCTGCCCCAAGCATGCACTATTGTTTCTTGACGGTTCCTCCCTTGTCTCTGCATCCCCTCCCTTCCCTAATTAGCAAATGTTTGAACCTGCACAGTTGGAACCCAGGGAAGATCATGGAGGCTGAATGAAGCCTATTTCCTGTAATCAAGAAATAGGGTCACAGAAAGGCTTTTGTGCCCAGGAGCCCCACAGGGTGCTGCTCAGTTTCAGTACTATGACTCCTTTAGGCCTTAGGAGAGGAGAGCATCATCTTTTCCTATTCAATGGCCACTATTGTTCTGAATTTGACCCATGTAATCCACAGTCCCCTAAACTGTACCTGGAAACAAACTGCAGGGAATGGAAGATGCAGTGGCAGCCTCACGGGAACCTGTGCCTCAATGGGGTACAAACTGCTTCCTTCATCAAGGAACACAGAGGGCACCTGCAACATCAGGAGTCTGTGGATGCTGTGAAAGCAGAAAGTCCTTGAGGTGCCTATATCTACCTTCCAAAGGTAGAAAAATGAAGTGTAACTATAAAGTCAGATTAACTTTGTCCATTTAAAAATGTACCCCTCAATGTATAGCAAGATATTTACTCAAATAATGTGGCCATCACTCCAGATAAGCTGCGATTCTTTTCATGGAATTGTCTTAGGCTTTGAGCAATGTTACATTCAATAGGTTCGTAACAGAAAAACCATCCTTTAAAAGTGAGTGTCAATTTTGGAAATAGATTTGAAGTGTCTCAGTATAAAGATTAGGGAATGACCTGGGTGTCTTCATGTGGGGTCACAAATAAGGTGGCATTGCAGAGTAAGGAGACTGGCTTGTGTGGATGATAACTATCTTAATTTAGGCTGGTGTAACAAAAATATCAGAGACCGGGTTTTTCAACCAACAGAAATTTATTTCTTACAGTGCTGAAGGCTGGGAAGTTCAAGATCAAGGCACCAGCCCGTTTGATTCCTGGTGAGGGCTCTCTTCCTAGTTTGCCAAAGGACTCCTTTTTCTGTGTCCTCATGTAGCAAAGAGAGCACTAATCTCATTCATGAGAGCTTCATCCTCATGACTGTATTACCTCCAAATGCCCACCACCAAATACCATCACACTGGGGATTAAGGCTTAAACAGATGAATTTGTGGGTGGCATCGACATTTAGTCCATAACAAACACTGACTGAAAGTCGTTCACAAAAGAAAAGTTCTGCTGTGTTTAGAGAAATGACATGATGCCCTTGCCCAAATCTAGTCTTTTCCTAGTCTTCACTGTCTTAATAAGTAACACAATATTGAAACCATGCAACTCAGATTGGGACGTGAACCCGTGGTCTTTTAACTGAGATCACACACCTGGTCTCTGGACTTAATGGAGCTCAGTTTATTGATGTCTTATCGCAGAAAGAATTCAGTGAGAGATGAAGTGATAGGTAAGAAGTGCATTTATTTAGAAAGAAACACACTCCACAAACAGGCCACCTCAGAAGGCGAGAGCAGCCCCAGGGTATGGGGTTGTCAGTTTTTATAGGGTGGGTAATTTCCTAGGCTAATAAGTGGGAGGAGTATTCAAGCTATTTGGGGGAAGGGGTGGGGATTTCCAGAAATTGGGCCACCGCCCACTTTTGGCCTTGGAACTGTCATGGTGCCAGTGGGTGTGTCTTTTAGCTTGCTGATGTGTTATAATGAGCATATACTGGGGCTCAAGGTCTAGTAGAAGTTGACTCGTCCACCATCTTAAACCTATTTGGTTATAATAAGTTTATGTTGTGTCCTCGGGCAATGTCATTCTTTTAAAGGTTGTGCCCTGCCCCTTCCCTCCTGTTTCACTATTATTTATTAACAAGTCATAAATAATTTTATTTATTTATTTATGTGTTTGATTACTGGTATATTTTCAATCTAGCCTCTTAATATGTGTCCTCTATGGGGAATGATACCTTATTTCTTATGTTCCCTGATGCTATACAATAGGTATCAAAAACTCTTTGCTGAATAGAAAAGTAAATATGGTATTTTGGTTTCATGAGTGCCCAGTATTTCTCTCTTTTCTAGCTTCGCTGTGGCACCATGGGGGGTCAGAGCAGTCTTGACTGACATAGCACTCCTGTGCAGATAATGGGCCCTTTCTCAAAAACTTCTCTCAACCCATTGCTATGGCTGTGTCCCTACTTCTAATCATCTCTATCCAGAGGGACAGAATGGTACCTTTATTAAAGTTTCAGGGCGTTTTCAACTGATATCAGTGTTGAAATGTGAAGAATTGACTGATGAAGAGTTTTCAGCTCTTAGACATAGAACAGCTCTTCTATTTATCAGTGGCTATGTAACAAACCACCACAGAACTCAGTGCCTTAACACAACAACAACTTAATATCATCTCTCATAGTTCTGGAGGTTCGGAGGCTCAGCTGGACATTTCTCATTTGGTATTTCTCATGCAGTTCCAGGGAGGTGGCAGATGGGTTTGGGGTCATATGGAGGCTTCTTCACACACATCCACTGCCTGAGCAAGGGGCCTGGCGCAGCATCTTTCTATCCATATTCTCCACATTTCTAGCATGGTGGTCTCAGGGTTCCGAGAAAGAACGTTCCAAGGAAGTGGAAGTTTCCAACATTTAAGGAGTTGGCTGGAAACTGGCCTCGTGCCATGTTTACAATATTCTATTGGTCATAGCGGTCATAGATCTCCCCCAGATTCAGAGTGGGAGGAGTGTCATTACAGTTGGATTCTGATTGGTCCCATCCAAAAAAGGGCAATCTGCAAATGAATGTTTACTCATTGTGTGGAGCACAAATTGGGGGAAGGACAGAGGCTGACAATTAGCACCTGATGAGGTTAAGAATTTGTATTTTAATTTGAAAATATCACCTAGGAAATCAATGAAATCTTGGTAGTTAAATTCTCAAAATATGAAGAAATTATATTTGAGCCTTCAAATTATAAACACAATAGACATTTAAACAGAAATCTATCCATTGAGACAATTCAAAACCTGACATGTAGAGTCCATTAGGTTTTAATGCCTTTAATGTTCAGAAATCCAATCTTAGCTGATGTGTAGTGGAAGAAATAAAATACAGTGCTTGATTTGAACAGGTCAGTTATCAAATTATCGCAAATAAGAAGGTCAACTTGTATTCCCGAGTTATATTCAAACAGCACTCTTCTCTTTTCTCAAGGTAATTTGAGAAGAGTTTTCTGTTGAGAGCTGAGAAAGATCTGCTCTCTGGTACAGTCATAACAGGCAATGTTATTGGTTGTAAAATGTTCATTTAGAATGGCTTGTAAAGAAAATATTTATGTATCTCAATACATAGACTACATTTCCTTGTAAAGTTATCTTTGAATGCTACATAAGGAAACCTAGAGTGACAACCAAACAGATATTTTACATATGGGAAGGCTGAAGAATTGTTAAATGCTGACCCAGGACGGTCAATCTCTCCAGTAGACACAAAAATGTGAGACTATGAAATAAGCTGTGGAAGAAGAGATCATTTGAGTTATTGGCAGGAGTTGAAACAACTTATTCATTGGCAATTACAGCTGGGAAGTTCCAATATCCTTCCTGCCAAGCAGCTCAAATAATCTAAATATTCAGTTTAGCAACTATGAGTTAACACCGTTGCTGAGAAGGAGATAACTTCCAGTGAATCTTGACATTGGACCTGGAAGATCTCTCCAGTGCCAGCCCTCTAATTCAAATTTCAATGTGTATCTGAATTATTTGGGCATCTTGGTAAAAATAGACTCCTTCTTAGTAGGTCTGGGTTAAGTGCTGAGATTCTGCATTTCTAACAGGCTCCTGGGTGATGTGGGCATGGCCAGTCTGTGTACCACACAGGACTGTAGCAGGACTCCAGTCAACATATCATTTTAATGAACTGTCACAGTTGTAAGTGAAGTTGAGACTGAAGTAATATTTTATGACTCCAAAAGTCTTGTGAATCGAGACAGCGGGTCTCATTATGGAGGTTAAATAAATCATAGATAAAGTTCAGAGTTCTAAAGTTCAGAGTTCTAAAGCTGTTAGAGAGTCCTTGCAAGTTGTTTAATAGATTAACTGAAATGGAGAAAGATGATCCAGCTAATCAGTAACGTCACGCTGTGCAAGGTATTTGTGTTCTAGACAGCAACTAGTGATCTAAGGTGGCTCAACGCTTTGAGAAGGGATTATCAAATTGTTAAGAAGGACAAAAGGACTGATGACATCCATGAGTTTTCCATTAGAGCTGATCGTAAGTGTAGTGATAAAAATGTAGAGTCATTACAGTGATATATTTGGAACCTTATGGCATATTTCACTCTGATTATAAGAGCTCACTGTGTCATTTCTATGATAAAGATCTCATTTAAGAAAAAAGATATCATATACCGTTCTCGTTTTGGCAAGCCACCCATACTGCTATTAGAGGAGAAAACAGTGTGAGATAACAAGTCTCCACATAACCATGCACATCTGTCAGATTCTTTCTCATACACACCCTTTGTGGTGGGTTGAGTATAACATAGCCTCAAGCTATCTATCACTCTGCCCCTTAATTAGACGAGAAAATTGACGTGCACATAAGAGATAGTATAGGATCTCACATTAAGATGTGTGCAGGCACGTGTGTGTGTGTGTCTGTATGCATACGTATCTACGTATTCATGTACGTATCTGTGTATTCATCTATCTATATCTTCCTATATCTAAGGCTTATATGGATATATAGAAACTTTTTTTAAAGAAGACTCTGTAATCTGAATTAGATCACAATAAATCAAGAGAGGTGACGGAGAGACTTTTCAGGATTGGCTTAGGGAAAAGGAATTTTTCTGAGGAATTTTATGGAAAACTCAGTTATTTGGGTGAGTCTGTTTTCCCAAAGAGAGGCTGGAGAAATAAACCCCTAACTACTCAAGTCTATCCAGAATGATCCTCAGCTGTGGTTACATGAAAAGGATCTGATCTCAGGACTATAATTTCAAAGTGCAGGAAAAGGAACTTGTTTCCAGATACTTCCTCTTCCTCACGTTAAGAAACAAATTGTAAACGTCAACACCCCTGTTGATAATTGACTTTTTTTACTTCAAAAATTTGATTTAACTTAGTATTTCTGAATTTATTGAGGAGTACAACGTGTCCATTATTGTTCTAGCTACCGTGGAATAGGAATGACTAATACATGCACTTTGCCTAGGTTCTCTAAAAGTAAAGCTCAGGGCAAGGATAAAAGCACTGATTTGAAAGCGAGACGCAAGCTCAATTGAAAGGTGTTAAAAAATAGAAGTGAAGGGCTTCGCTGGTGGTGCAGTGGTTGAGTCCGCCTGCCGATGCAGGGGACACGGGTTCGTGCCCCGGAAAAAAAAAATAGAAGTGAAGCAAAAAAAGATGAGAATAATCCATTGAGCTAAACTGCCGGCCACTTCCTTACTATAAGCCTCAAAGAGAAACCACTGGATGCTATGAGGCTTGTTTTCTAGCACACAGCACTTTCTCTGGAGGGGCTACATAGAAAACTGCATCTAGGAGTAGTTCATAGAAGGAAGAAGGAGGAGGAATTTAACTGCCTGGATCCCTCCTGTCTCCTGTTTACTGTCGGTTAATGTTTACCCCGTGGAGATGGGATTCCCTCAGACCTCCAGTTCACTTCACCTGAACCCTCAGTGACCACTCAGTAAGGCAGATCCCACGTTCCCTAGTGTCACATTTCATCCAACTCCAGAGAAGAAGCATACGTGGCGCCAACAGAGCTCAACCTGAGGCTCCAAATTAGACTCCACCCAACTAATTTGGGAAGCTCAGTTAAGGTGCTGGAACACGCGGCAATGGTTTAAGGGTGAGGTGGGCGGCAGGTGATGCACGGTCAAAATGAAGCAAAGATATCAGAGATGGAGCAAAAGGCTTATGATGAACACAGTTGTCTCCTTAGGGTACCACATCTCACGCCTTCCGAAACATCCAGCTACTATACTACAGTATCAGACATCATTTTCATTTATTCATGTTTTATTTTCTGAGAGGGTGAAGATAACTTTTGTTCCTTCCTCCAAAAGATAGTTACATGCCACATCAGATATAGAATGTCCTTCAATAGGTTAACTAGTTGTCATGTCCTGGAAGCCAAAGGTGGAAAAAACCAAACAAATAAACAAACTATACTGCCTGCTACCGAGGTAGTTTTAAGGCTGTCATTGGCATTTATTAAGTCCCTCCTCCATTACCCATTTTATTTTATTTATTTATTTATTAATTTATTTATTGTGGTACGCGGGCCTCTCACTGTTGTGGCCTCTCCCGTTGCGGAGCACAGGGTCCGGACGCACAGGCCCAGCAGCCATGGCTCACGGGCCCGGCCGCTCCGCGGCATGTGGGATCTTCCCGGAGCAGGGCATGAACCCGTGTCCCCTGCATCGGCAGGCGGACTCTCAACCACTGCGCCACCAGGGAAGCCCATCCATTACCCATTTTAGATTCTGCTCACCCTCAGGCAGTATTTGGTATTTACCATATCCTGAAGGAAAGTGCTCTAAGCCAGCTGGTTGTCCTCCAGCTGTGCCTCAGCTGAAGCACCAGCAAGCTGTTTTATTATTCCATCAGGCCAGCTGTGTCTGTGTGATTGGGTACAGGGTCTTGGGCCCAGAAGTGAATTTCCTTATCAATAAAAGTGTACCTTGGCCCAGAGCAGCATTATGTACGAGAACATATTGATAAATGAGGCATTTTGTAAGTCTTTCAATGGTGGAGGCATTTCAGGCAAAGAAGTACCTGTACGTGAAGTATAAACTGAATTCTCTAACAACAAATGGCTCCCCACTCTAAAGCCATTCTATTTCGGGCTGCTTCCTTTGACGAATGTTGTAAGTCTCTGCTGATGTCTGGTTGGGCATTTTATAGTTGCCATAGTGATGAGTGGATTAAGATGGCATGGAAGTCTGCACCATCTGCTTATGCATTTATTGATGCCTTTCAAATATCTCAATATATACACTATTACCTCAAATATATTTCCATGGCATGATGGAGTTACTGCTGTGCAGACTCGACGTTAGGACTTAGTGGATGCAAGAGCTCTTAGGTCACTTAGTCAGTTAAAGGTCCATGGTCAGGTTCTCAGTCTCTACTAGCACATCAGGAGCCATATTTCAAATGGAGAGTTGTTTCCTACTATAGAAAGCATGACTTTGATGCGGAATCCTATAGGTTTGCATTATGATGTTCTTATTGGGCCTTTTAAGGACTTATAGCATCCTTTTTCAGCACAGATACCTCTTATACTATCACACCTGTTAGATCATACTGGTTAAGGGGTAGAGCCAACTTCAAACTAGCAGCTTCTCATGTTACCCAATGAAGCATCAAATATTCTCCCAGAGTTCAGTTATCTTTTACTTTTAAAATATAAAAAGGTCCATCGATGGTGGAGGAAGTACAAAGTACGACAATTCATATACTTTAGAGAGGATCGCTGACAAGCCCCAGACCAAAGAACTCCTAAATTTTTAATTAGCATAGAATGTATGTCTTACCAGAACATCTAAGGATTCAATTATCCTGATATCTATATATGACCAGCTTGAGATCCTAAAATCATTTGACCGTAACTTCTCACTGGACAAAGATTTTGAAGGATGTTATTAATAAAATGAGTAAAATCTTGTTTTGTCTATGCTTTGAGATTTTTTTGTTCCCTGTCATTGGCTTGGAGTTATTTTGTTATTGTGTCTAAGCTTTGATGAGCTCTCAAACTGGGCAAGGAATACAGTCTATAGGGATAACCTGATCTAGGAATCAAGACAAGGTTTAAGAGACTGTGTAGAATCCAGTGACAGAAGACTGTGTGCACACCCTGGCTATGGGGTAACTCTGAAGTTCTATGTACCTCACACATTATTCGTCAATAAAATGGGACCACATGATCTAATTGGCCATGTTGGTAGGGTTCATGTTGATTGCAGGAATAAAAGTATTTGAATACTTTAAACATGCAAGAGATTAAAGTGGCTACTAAATAAGCTGTGTTGAATTTCCCAGCTATCTCTTTGTCTAAGAACAAACCATCACTTGTTCTGTGAGGGTATTTCTTGGGATACGTAGGATCAATGTGAGGTTATTCAGAAATGTTCACGTTGTGGAGACCACATCACTTTGACGAGATAGGTGACTTCCTGAATGAGAAAGTCATTTGTGCCATCAATGCTCTGGATAGAGGTAGTCTTCAAATAGAAAACCTGTTCTAAGATACCAATCTATTCATAGGCCACAGCAGGAAAATAGAAAAACACTGAGGTATTTAAATGTTCAGGAAAAAGATCCCTTGTTCTAGGGAACTACGTCTGCCATGTGGAAGGTGACCAGGACCTATAAAATAGTGATAGATCCAGACGGAAGATGTCGTGCTGAAAAGTAAAGTCAGTGTATTTTGTTCATTGGCTTTTCTTCTCTATAGTTATCTTCGCTTCCAGTGCTGTCCTAAGATAAAGATGTTCAGATACAAAAATTGGTATGCAAAGTCAGAGGATAAGCTGTAGACAAATTAGAGAGATATGCACATCTTCTCTGTTTCTCTACACTAAGAAACAGAGGACAGGCTGATCTCTTAAAGGACAGGCTGTCTCTTAAAGGTCAGGCTGATCTCTTAAAGCTGGGGTAAAGTTTACTAAGGCGGTAAGTCGTCCTCTATGTGGAGTCTGGAAGATAGTGAGAATCAGGAGCCCTCTGAAAGTTCTTTTTTTCACCCTTTGAATAGAAAGACATCCCTCATGGCATTAACACTAGCCTTTTACAAGAATTTATCTCAAAACAGGCAGGAAAGATATTTGTCTTGGGCCCTAGCCATTGACTAAAACATAATTACCTCACCTGATAAACCATTGTATATTTGCCAGAAAGTCATATAAAAGATAGCAGTAATGAATGATGAGTTTTATTATTTCCTCTATGTATAGCAGAGTTGGAAAGATATCTATTGATGGAGGTCCAAAGGTTGTGAGGTTCTGGACAAGGCAGTCTTATGTAAAATTGTGAAATCCCGATTCCTCTTCACATGCCCATTATATTTTTGGAATCCACAGAAGAGTGGTGTAATTTCATTCAAAGTTCACCACATCTCTCTGTTACTCCCATTTTTCAGATGAGTGAACCAAGGATCAGGGAGAGCCACTGACTTGCCAAAGTCAACTAACTCTTACATGTAGAACCAGTCAAGACCCTAAGCCTTCTGATTCTGGATTTTACGACTTTCCCATATGTACCAGCTATTTCCACAGTAGTAGCTGGGTGGAGAATAAGAGATGAGACCAAAGTCTGTGCTGAAACTTAGTATCAATATAAACATTTCCCTAATATGGCCTTAGAGACTCACAAGTCTCTAAGTCACACGCCGCAAGCAATTTTTCCCAGTTGACTGGAAACTATGTGACATATATGAAAGAAAATAGAGCACAAAGGATCTATAACAGAAATCCAAGCACTGACACTGAATCCAGAACTCCTACTGTACACAGTCGAAAACCATGCCTAAAGTGTATTAGAGACACCATTTCATTCCCCTCCCCTCTGTCTCTTGTCCTCTATATATAAAACAGTCAGTGAGGGAAGCCGGGAAAAGGGGTTGCCTTCAGATTCCCTTTCAATCTGGAATGAACATTGTACAAGTCTGTACTGGAAGAGCTGTGAGGAATCAGGGTGGGGAACTGAGAAAGGGAATTTGTCCTTGTTCTGCCAAAGCAAGGTGAGTTGTTGACTGTAGTTTTTTGGGGCTCCACTAAAATCCAGGCTGTGCTGGTATGTTGGCCTAGTGGATGCCCCCGTGCTTTTCCTGACACATGAAGGAGGACACTGGAAATATAGCAGAGGAACAGGAATCTGTGCACAGATTAGGTTTGAGCCGGTGCCTGTCTATGGCAGTCGTTCACAGAAAAGACCTACATGTCATGCAAGAGAAGCTTGAAGGGCCCTTGGCTCTAGGTCAGAGCAGCAAGGGATGCAAATGTTTGGTGACTAGTTGGAGTAAATAAAATCTTTCTTGTAGGAAAAAAAAAAATATTTGGCAGATCCAGTGCCCACAGGATCTCAGAGAAAAAACAATGTGCAGTTAATCAGACAGTTCTGAAGCAGACCCTAACTCTGGCATTGACCCTACAATCAATGCCATCTTGTTTCCCCTCTCAATTCCCTCAACTGCCTCTTGGATGTAAATTCACTGAGTATATGCATCTTGTTGAATCGGGATTAGCTAATTTGTATTTTTATTTTACTTTAGCTCTGAAGAAAACATACTTGAGAACCTAGTAGGAAGATCAGGGTTGAAAGTATAGCCAGCAACTAGCTTTTTTAGATGAGGAATTTGAGGACCATGGGTGTGAAAGACTATGTCCAAGGTCATCTAGATCATTAGTGGCTGAGCTAATAATAAGAGCTACGTGCATGGGGTGTTAATAGGCACCGGGACTGCAAAGCACTTCACACAATGTTCTCTTAAAATTACATCACAACTCATTTTCTGCAAATAAAGAATATGAGAATTAGAGAAGGGATTTGCCTAAATGGTAATAGGTCACAGAGATGACTTTCAGCCCCAAGATGTGATGTGAGCCAGCCATGCTCAAGCCTGAGTATAAACTGACTTCTAGGTTAGATTTCCAAAGCACTCAGTTTGCTGACTACTTTCCAAGAACAGAACTGGAAAGATATGGTCCCATAAGAGATTGGTTATGGGGTAAAATTAATAGTAAGAAAGAGAGAGGAAGAAAGACTTCCCTTCTCATTTTCACTTTTCCTTTCTCTCTCTCTCTTTCCCTGTCATGTATCCTCAAGCCAGCTGGCCTGGATAATTATTAAGTTAAAAAACAACAACAAAAAGCACATTCCAGGTGTTGGAATTCTATTTTTCAACCTGTTTAATATTTTCCCTAACTTCATTTCATTTGGAACCCTTCTAACTTTTTATATGATCTAAGATTATTAAGCATCAGAGAGAATCTTACATTTTCAGGACTTCCCTGGTGGTCCAGTGGTTAAGACTTCACCTTCCAATGCAGGGGGTACGGGTTTTGATCCCTGGTCAGGGCCCACATGCCTCGTGGCCAAAAACCATAAGAAAACAGAAGCAATATTGTAACAAGTTCAATAAAGACTTTAAAAAAAAATGGCCCACATCAAAAAAATCTTTGAAAAAAAAAAAAGAATCTTACATTTTAGAGCACTGCATTATCTCAGCTCCAGGATCATTCTTTGAAAGCATAGCCTCTGTTATATAACTCCTCTACTAAATAGGCTCTCTCCTTTTCCTTTTGATCTCCAATTTAGTGCACTACTCTTAGCCTAGATTTTAGGACCCTCCATTATATACACTCGTCCTCCTTCCCATCTGGATCTTCTAGTGCCCTGTGACTAGGTGTTTCACATGGGCTCTCTGAACTTTTCAGAGTTACATGTCTCATTATTGACCTCTGAGACCTCAATTATGCTATTTCCTCCTAACATACAGTTGGCTCTCCATGTCCAAAATTTCTATCCGTGGTTGGTTGAATCTGAGGATGGGAAACCCGTGGATACCGAGGGCTGATTGTATTTATTGTACTAACCTGTTATATATAAGGGACTTGAGCATCTGCAGATATTGGTAACCATGGGAGCTCCTGGAATCAATACACAGAGGATACTGAGGGAAGACTAATAATAAATGCTTCTTTCCCTACTTTCCCTTCCACATTCTCTTTCAGTTAGACCCCACATATCCATCACACCACAGCACAAACACCATCTTCCACAATCAGCTTTTCCTGTCTCATCTTCCCAAAGCGGGATTTGCTAACTTCCTTTTGTGAATTCCCATAGAACTTCTTTTCCTGTTTAATTACCACTGGTCAGGTTCCCGGATAAGCAGAGTCTGAGATGGGGATATCCATGAAGGAATTTTTCTGGGGAGTTCTCTAGGGGTCAACAGGCCTAGGGAAGTGAAAGAAGAGCCTTGGGCTGTAATAGTATCTCTGCAAGGGCCACAGCCAATCCCATGGAGAACTTTGGAGCTATGAGGACACTTCAGAATTGTTCTGAATTATTGCAAGACGGCCAGGGCCCTAACATCCCCCTGGGGCAAGGATCAAGGGCAGTGGCAGAAAGGCAGGTTTAGTGTGAACTGTGAACTCCTCAGCGAATGAAGGCTTCTGCCTGACAAGGAAGGGGGAGGGGTAGAAATGTGAGTGGCACACACACACACTATCCACTACATCAGCTTCTGCGGAATCTGGCATACTCTGCTTTGCAGGCCATGTCTTTGGGTCTTGGAAACTAGAAATTCTGTCCCAAATATCTCTTGAATGCCTTGCAGCTGTTAGTTTAGTACATAAGAGGTGCCGGATAAATAATTTGCTGAGATGAACTTATTTTGTGCTCTTCCACAGAACGTTCACTTTAGAGACATATTAATGAGGTATCTCAGACATGTACCATCTCTGCTTTACACAGGAGAAAATTGAGACATAGAGTGACCATTGGAGTTGGTCAATGGCACAATTAATTAAAAAGTTTCAGTGAATAAATCTAGGTCTCGGGGCTCTCAGGCTGATTGTCTTTGCAGAAGAAAAAAATAAAAATCAATTAACAAAATATAAATAGTAGCTCAAAAAGGGCTACGATCAGGTCAAGGGTTAATAAACTTGCTCCCTAAACTCCTCAAAAATTTCTGCTTCTGGACCTCCCTGAGGTGCCTCAACTTGATAAGTTATTAGACTTCCTTTTGGCACATGTTCACATGGAAAGAGCCAGAACTTTCAACTGAGATTTAAAACAACTTTGGCCTATTGCCCAGGGCTCATACTGTGGAGAGAACAAAAAGCATCCTTCAAGACTCTTTAAAACAACCACAACGAGGAAGATGACCCCAAAGCACAATTCCCGAAATCATTTTCAAGAGACTCACTACAGTCATAAAATCAGGTGAAGTCGTAAAGAAGCTTTCCTTAAAACAGCAACATCTCTTTCCCTCTCCCATTTCTGTTCCCTGCCCCACCCGCTATAACTACATTATTACACCCGCCCCACCACCATAAATCATAACTTTAGCAGAGAAAGTCACCTGCAATGTAGCCTATTGCTGTGAAAACACTGGCAAACACCGCATTGCCGGGCCCCAGCCGTGTGCAGGAACCTGTTTATGTTGCACAGATGTGGCCTGTTACTTAGACGACTTTCTCTTTCATTGTCATGCCTGAGAACCCCAGATGATTAGGGCCAAGATCAGATCTGGTTCTACTACCTGCAAAATCAAGTTCTGGGCATTGTCACCTTGGCTGGTTACCTCCTTTTCTCTGCATTATTGACGAATGGACAGAGACATGTACATAGAAATCACATATAAGCACTTGTGCCCTGGCCTTATTTTCTGAGTTGTTAGAACAGTTCTATTCTTCCATTCAATATCAGGCCAAGGGTCCTTAAATGAGGCTTGCTCAAAGGCTGTCAAACACTCCTGACCATGAGCATAATACCAAATCCTTAACCTAGACCTCCTGACTCTCTACAAACTAATTTCAAGCTGCTCTTTAAGTTCCATTGTCTACTTCTCCGTGGTACAAGTTCTACATTCCAGCAAAATCATCCTATGGGTTCAGATATTAGAAGCACTTCGCAAGATTGCCAGTTCAGGTCTCCTCAAAATACTCTGGCCAATAGCATGGACTTCATGATTCCCCAAACCCTGAAAGTGCAATTTCAGAAACCAAAGTCTGTATTCTGTCGTTAGAGAAAGTTCAACAGATTTCAAACTCTTGCTTCTCAATTTACTGATATGTTTCAGTGACAATTAATGCACATTCTAGAAGTGGAGATGCCACTCACAATTTTCACATCAACCATATTCGTAATTTATATTTCCGTGTACATCACACACACACATATACACACACCCCTTACATTTTCACACTTGCATGGCTTTTCGATGCTTTTTTTTTCCCCTGCAGAGAAACCACTTCTTACCTACACTGGTCGAAATTCTGAGACTTCAAAGTCCAACTCAGATGCCATCTCTTCCTTGAAGACTCCTGGTGGCCCGCTCTGTGGTCCATAGGTGGTTTACAGGACTTTCTGCCTTGTATTATTGTTTGTGCTACATCTCATCCTGTCTCTGTTAAACACTAAACTGGACAAGGGCGGAAGCCTAATGTCAACCATTCTTCTGTTCCAACAATATCTGGCACAATTCACTGGACGAAGTCAATGTTCAATGAAAAGTTGAAAAAGCATTAGTCATATCTTCTAATAGTCACTGAAGTATAAACAAAACATATTTGGGAAATACTTTGAAATATTTTTACCTATTTATTGAAGTTTTACAAATGTAAAATGTACAACTGTTAAGTATATAGGCTGAAAATTTGCAGAAAGTGGTGAAAGGCTTGTAACCATCTCTGCGATAAAAATACAGAACATTATTTACACTTGAGAAACAGCCACCTCCCCTTGCCCCACAGCAACTTCCAAAACTAATTAGTATCCTGATCTCTCTCGCCTTAAAAAATTTTTTGTCTGCTCATATGAGTAGAATTGTATGGTATGCACTCCTCTGTGTGTATTTTTTGTTTTGTTTGTTTTTAGCACATTATTATGATTACAGATTTTATTCATTTTGTTGCTTTGTATAATCTTATCCTTTTCATTGCTAAATGATCTCCTGTTGTATGAATATGTAATGATTTAATGATGCTGATGGACATTTTGGCTGTTTCCAGTTTTGGCAATTACGAATAAAGTTGCTCTGAACATTTGTGTACATGTCTTTCAGTACAACATGTATGCATTCTGTGACATATTTGGCAAGGGCTGAAATTGCCAAGGCACTGTGTATGTACAAACTCAGCTTTACTGGCATTAACTTACAGTTTCCAAAGTGATTTTACCAAACTGAACCACCATCAACATTGTGTGAAAGATCCTGCTGCTTTATTTCTTCACCAACAGGTGACTGTCAGATTTTTTAAACTTTAGTCATTCCGGGGAGTTTATAGGGGTAGGTTAGCATGGTTTTAATTTGCATTTCCCTGGTGATAAATAATGATATGGTATTCTCTATGATCACTTGGATAACTTTATTTGTGAAATGCTTATTTAAGCCCTTTGACCCATGTCTATACGTATTGTACTGTTGCATTTGTTTCATTAATTTATAACATTTGTTTATATATTCTGGATACAATTTCTTTGTCAGAAATATGATTACAAATAGCCTCCTCCACTCTGTGGCTTGCATTATAGCTCTCTTCATGGTGTTTTCTTGATGAATAAAAGTTATTATTTTAATTAAATCTAGTTCATCAATCTTGCACTTTATGATTATTGATTATGCATGTATGCACGAGCATGTGTGTGTGTGTGTGTGTGTGTGTGTGTGCTCTCATTCAAGAGATCTTTGGGAAATTCAAGATAGTGAAGTTTTTCCTCTATATTGTCTTTTAGAAACTTTCTAATGTTACCTTTCAATTTTAGGTCTAAGGTACATCTGGAATAAATTTTGGTGTGTGGTATGAGAAAGGTGTCAAATTAAATTTTTCATAAGCTATACAATTAATCTTGAGGCATTTATCTTTTTCCATTGTTCTGCCACAGCACTTTATTGTAAATCAATGGATGCTTGGGTCAATTTTGGAGTATTATGTTCCATTTGTATATATGTCTTTCTTTGTGCTAAAATCATAGTTTTAAAGTACTGTCTTATTGTTGTTTTATTTTTAGATCTGTTAGTGCATGTCTTCCAACACTGTTCATCTTTTAGATTTCTTCGATACTTTTAGCCCTTTGGATTTCTATATATATTTTAGGATTTAGTGTGCCAATTTCCACAAAAATAACCATATGTGATTTATAATTAGAATTTCATTGATTCTATAAATCAGTGTAGGGAGAATTGATATCTTTTAAATATTACATCTTCAAATATATGAATCTGATATATACACCCATCTATGTAGATGTTTAAAATTTTTTCACTTAGTAATATTTTATAGTTTTTAGTGTAGAAGTATGGAATGACTTTTGTTAAGTTTAGTCTGAGGCAATTCTGGTGCTATCATAAATGAAATGTTTTCTAAAGTTCAATTTCTTCTTGTCTGTTATCAATGAATAGAAATGATAATTGAATTTTAATGTCACCTTATATCCAACAACTCTACATCCAGTTATTACATTTGGCTTTCTATCTGTAGAATTCCTTTGCATGTTTAATATATACAATTAAGTTGTACATGAATAATGACAGTTATGTTTCTTTTCAATTTTCACACTTTTATACTTGCTTTGCTGAACTTGTAATGATATAAAAATATTGATTTGATGTGATATTACCAGGTATCCTTACCTAGACTCCATGGATATCTTTAATATTTAATAATTAATGAGATCTAGAGGGTTTTACTTTTGGTAGCTCTATCTTATCAGATGATTAAGGGAGTTTCTTCTTATTTCTATTTCTATTTTGTCATGGATTTATCATTGGTGATGAAATTTATTAAAGGCTTTTTACATATCTATTGAGATCTTCATATGGTTTTTATCTTTTTATGTTAATTTATGATTTATTCTCAATATTAAACCAACATCTCGTTCCTGAAATAAACTCAGTGTGATCATAATATAATATAATTTTTCTGGATATCTGGATTTAATTTTCTGAGACATTGTTTAGCTTTTCTTGCGTGCATGCTCATGAGATGTTGGCCTATGATTTCGTTCACTTTTTTGCATGGTTTTTGTCAAGTTTTCTGTTAAGGTCATGCTGGGCCCATAAAACAAGTTTGCAAATGTTTCTTATTTTTTTGTCCTCTGGAATAGTTTGTTTAAGACTGGTGGCTTTTTTTTTTTCTTAAATGTTTAGGAGAATTCACCAGTGAAGATATTTGACTAGATTTATTTGCAGAAATGTTTTCAATTAAGAATTCAACAATTTTGTTCATATTTTCTATTTCTTCCCATGTTTGCTTGAGCAAATTTTTAATCTAAATTGTCAAATGTATTATAATGAAGGTTTCCCAGTAACTATTTTATTTTTTAAACTGTCATATATGTACTGATGTGTTCTTTTTCATTCTTTAAATGAATAAACTTTATGAGCAGTTTTAGGATTACAACAATATTGAGCAGGGAGTACAGTGAGTTCCCATATATTCCTTGTCCCCACACACATACAACCTCCTCCAGCATCAATGTCCTGTGCCAGAGTGAGACCTTTATTACAGTTCCTGAACTTACATTGACACATCATTACCACTCAGAGCACGTAGATTACATTAGGGCTAATGCAAAGTGGTGTGCAGTCTATGGCTTATGACAAGTATATAATGACGTATATCCACCACTGTCGTATTATACAGAATGGTTTCACTGTCCTTAAAATACTCTGTGCTCCATTTTACCCCTCCATCCCCTTGAACCCTTGACTATCGCTGATCTTTTTACTGTCTCCGTAGTTTTGTTGTTTTCCAGATTGTCATATACTTGGAATTGTAGAGTACGTAGCCTTTTCAGACTGACATCGTTCACTTAATAGGCTTTAGGTATTCCTGACAGAGAGAATACCATCATATTTGCCGTTTATAATATATTTTTCGCTTACTTTTCCTTTCTTTACTTTCTTTACTTTGGCTTATTGTCAAAAATATAGCCTCCAAGATAAATCTGGAAGAGATACCATCATTCTCTCTTTTTTTTTTTTTTTTGCGTTACGCGGGCCTCTCCCTGTTGTGGCCTCTCCCGTTGTGGAGCACAGGCTCCGGACGCGCAGGCTCAGCGGCCATGGCTCACGGGCCTAGCCGCTCCGCGGCATGTGGGATCTTCCTGGACCGGGGCACGAACCCGCGTCTCCTGCATCGGCAGGCAGACTCTCAACCACTGTGCCACCAGGGAAGCCCACATCATTCCCTTTTTGACAGATGAAGAAATAAAGAATTGAGTGTCAGATTCAGTAAGTGACATAACCAAGTTTACATAACCAGTCACTCAGCAGATCAGGGACTTGAACTTGTCTGTGCTTAGGACTGTTGCCAGAACCTCCAAGAATATCTTACTGGCGCAAGGCAGGGAAAGCAACTTTGCTGATGGTCATGAAAAGCAAAAACAAAGTACCTCAAGGTGTTGAAATGCTGTAAACAAATCTGAAATTAACAGTAATGAATAAATAGAATGATGAGAGTAATAACAGAGGGTGTTTTATGATTTTAGAAGACTTGATTGTCACTAAGTCTGTCATTTCAGGGTTTATGACCTTAGGCAAGATCATTGTATTCCTTAATTATCAGCTTCCTCCTTTGTGGGATGGTGACAAATGACATCAGCACCACCAACAAAAGCAAAAAACATGGATTGCTCTAAGAATAAAGTGAAACTACATATGCAAGAACACTTCAAAATTATAAAAAATGTCACTCAATCCCTAGCTAATGTTATGCCAATTATTGTCCCTCTTAGTCTTGCCAAAATTGTCATACTTTAAAATACAGTTGTTTCTTGTTTCTATAAAACAGATTCCTATATAATAGGAGAAGTTTGGCTTTATGCATCACTTTATATCTCTTTGCTTATTTTTGGTATTGAGTTAGTACACATGTCCATGGGCCACAGACTGCTGGAGTAATAAACCTGGTGCTTGAAGAATTATGATTTCAGGTGGGGAGCATGAAGCAACTGTACTGACATAAGTCTGTGTTCCTCCAAATATCCTAAATCATAAAGATTGTGGTGCTGAAATTCTGCAGAGACATGACATACACTCTATGCCAAATTACTGTTCAAAATAATTTCCCTCTAGAATTACTGAAAGTTAGCAATAGAATGAGCTAAACTATTCTACTGCTATTATCATCTTTTAAATAATAGTTATAATAGCGTTAGTGTAATATAATGAATCTCACGTGAACTCATTTTATTAGAATTAGTCCTGTTGACAAAGAACATTAAAACAATATTCAATAAAGACTTCAATAAATGGAAACCTAAATAAAATTTTTCTCCATATTTTCTAATTTAGGTAGTAGAAGAAATAGGAGGGAAATAAAAGAAAGGAAAGCAAACAAAAACCAGGAAAAGAATGAAGAAGGAAAATGTTGATTTTTTTATGGAGGATCCATGATAAGAATCTGAGATTGGATGGGCTCAAAGTTTTGGCACATATGAAAAAAAAATTCTGAAGCAATAATATGAATGGCAAGTGTTTTCCTCTTTATATAGAATTGGGCAATCATTGTTGAGTTAAGAACAATAATTTACGGGAGATATTACAGAATCACAGGATTGGACAGGAAGAAGGCGGGTGCCCTGGATGAGAGCAGTATTAAAAATGCTTTCTATTCACTAGATCCTTTAAACCTTACAATTACTCATTTTGAAAGTTATTATTTAACCCATTGCACAGATGAAGAAATGGGGTCCTAAGAAGTTAAATTATCTGTCCAGGGTATGATGGAGCCAGGATTCAGATCCACCCAATTCTGCTTGAATGTAAGTTCTTGCTTGTTTGTTGATATCATTCTGAACTAACAAAGGTAAATATAAAATTCATAAAATTTAAATGGAAAGGAGTTTGTGTTTTTTCACACTAAATGCAACATGAAGCCATTAAAGGACTTCAAATAAAATTACATAAATTACTAATATCAGTTAAAATGGAACCTAGGATGAATTAGGTATTCTATTTTATAGAAAATAATGTTATTTTATTAATATGTGTCATGTAGCTAAATGACAGGAAAGGAATAGGTAAGAGGCATGATAAAAACAAATAGACATTTCTAAATTAAATTCTGAGATCATCTCAAAATGGATGAATCTGTGAAAAAGAGGGAATTGAAATCATATTATCTTTCTCGACTTAGTGAATTAGATACAATAGAAAAACATAAGTTGAAGTAAGTTTGTTACTTCTCTTAAGATAACTAGTAAAGAAAATAAATAAAAATATAAATTTCATGTGATTACATGAAAATAAAATACAGAAAACTTTATCAATCCAAAGACATGTGAAAAGCAAGACAAAATACTAGAAAAAATGCTAAAATGCTAAAAAGCATGTCAAATAAAAATCGTTAAATAAAATGGCCAGAATAATTTCAACTATGCCAATAAACAAATTAAAGATGAATGGATTATCTGTTTAGTAAAAATAACATCACACTAGTTAAGGAAACAATATTCAACTGTATCTTATATATTGTATATATAAAAGATAAAACTAAATAAAAATTGTAATAAAGAAACATAAAGGCTGAAGATAAAGGGATATATATTAGTCAGTCTGGAATGACTTGGTGGCTTAAGCAACAGAAATTTATTTACCAAAGTTCTGGAGGCTGGAAGTCTCAGATCAGGGCGCCAACCAGGTTGAATTCTGGTGAGAAGCCTCTTCCTGGCTTGCAGTCAGACACTTTCTCCCTGTGTTCTTCCATGGGAAAGAGAAAGAGAGAGAGAGAGAGAGAGAGAGAGAGAGCGAGAAAGAGAGAGGGCACTTTCATGCCTCTTCTTATAAGGGCACTAATTTCATTATGAGGACCCTAACTTCATACTTCATCCAAACCTAATCATCTCCCCAAAGACCCCACCTCCAAATGCCATCACATTGGAGGTTAAGGCTTCAAAATATGAATTTGGAGGGGACACAATTCAGTCCCTAACAGCATGTAAACAAGTTATACTAAGGGTGATATCAGTAATAGTATCAGTCAAAATATAATTCAATATGAGTTAAAATAATCTATGTTAGGGAATATCCTATCGTTATTAAATGATACAGCTCCAAGTTATTAGAAATGAAAAATATTTGTGACATGTTTTTAAGAGAAAAGCACAGGTCATACAGTGCAATGTGTAACATGTGGTTTGATACACATGTTACATAGATATGCATTTATTATTATATATAAATATATAAACACAGTTGAAAGGCACACCAAACTGTTGATAATATCTATATGGCTGGGTCCTGGCAGGAACTGATATAAAGTCCCATTAGTTTCTGTATCATCACGAGGTGATGTCAATTCAGTCACATTATCCCCTTGAACATAAGCTTTAACATAACTTAATCACCCTCCGTACTCTTCGTATATAATAGCTGGAAAAGTGGGACTTTAGAAACAAAATAACATATTAATTCACTGGTTCTGCCTGCCTTCTCCAGCTGGTATGAAGCCTAAATCGATAATTATAACTTCCTTCTCCTTGTTTTATATCTCCTTTCCCCTCTTACAGCACTTCAACTAGTCAAAGTTTCTTACCTGAGGTTGACCCTAAACTTTACTTCCAAAAGATGCAAATCCTGAGAGGTCCTATTTCTATTGCATTAAGACTGTTTCCACCAGACCATTATTATCATAGGCACCACAGCTAATCACCTTCATGCCCCACGCGATCATCCACGCCGTACAATGTATGATCAACTTACTTCCTCTTGGTAATCGGGATCAATCACCCAGTCCTAGAAAGTTATCATTTCTTAGACTGTTAGTTCAGCAGTATAAAGAGTTCAAAATGCCAGAGACAGTCTTCACTTCTACTTTATTAGAAAAATGACAGTTAGCCCTGGTGCAATATCCTTGGAAACAAGAACCTCTGAAAGTATCATTTACCAGAGCAAGAAAAGAAAGCAAAAACAGTAGAGTATCAGGTGTAACAATGAAAGTGGCCCCTCCTAATTGTATCTCTTTTATTTTTTAGTGTTATTCCTGAATTCAATGTTTTATATCCTTTTTTAGGCACACAGGGTGAGCATTTTTGGGTGTTTCTAATGTGCTTTTAATATTACTAGAAGGCACAAATTTAGGACTTTCATAACACTTGTGTGGAATTTGAAACGTTTACCCCAATCCCTTCCTGGTGAATTATTAGATCATTTTAAAATAGTTCCATTAAGACTGATGCTCCAGGGAATAGCTTCCTACATAAATCTTTATATCAAATAAGCAGTATTTGGTGTAGAGAAGGTAAGAGACAAGAGTACTAGGAACAAAGCCATGAAGGCAAATGGATACATTTCGGAAAACAATGATTCTCATGTGTCTAAAGTTTGTGCATGAGTGCGGGACTTAGCCTTGCAAAGAATTTGCTCTGTGAGGGTGATAAAACGGATTTGTGAGAGTTCATATGTCATGGTGACAGTAATTAGAACAGCTGGATTGAATCTCTGGCCTCACCATTTACCAACTGTGTGAATGTCGGTGCATTCATTTTCCCATATGTAAAAGGTGGGAAATCGTACTGACTTTATTGGGAGTTTATGAGGTTAAATGAGATAACGTCGGAAAAGTGTTAAATATCTGCCATATAGAGAGCTATCAACAAATGTTTGCAATGATTATTATCATTTTTATGAACTTCACCATCGTTATCAGTGTCAATTTTACTATTGATGCCCACTTAACAAGTTTCATGTCCAAGGTTTCCATTAGGCTATGAAGAAAAAAATAATGATAACATTGTTAAAATAATTTTTTTTTTTTTTTTTTTTTTTGCGATCCCCGGGCCTCTCGCTGTTGTGGCCTCTCCCATTGCGGAGCACAGGCTCCGGACGCACAGGCTCAGCGGCCATGGCTCACGGGACCAGCCGCTCCGCGGCATGTGGGATCTTCCCGGACCGGGGCACGAACCCGTGTCCCCTGCATCGGCAGGCGGACTCTCAACCACTGCGCCACCAGGGAAGCCCTGTTAAAATAATGTTTGCTTTGATATCTGGTAGATTCAATATCAAATTACTCACTCTGTGGCGATGGACGTATTATTCAACATCTCTGAAGTTCAGTTTCTTCAACTGTAAGATAAGGATATAAACATCAACTGTCATACGATTGCTCTGAGAAAAAGGTAAGGTCCTTATTAGAGCACCTGATCTAATAGACACTTGATAGATAATAGTTTTGTTATTAAAAATATTATTAGTATTTTTGCAGTTGCTGCCTTTGTGTGTGTATGTGTGGTTAGAATATAAGTCTTCCTTCAATACAATGATTTCCGTGTAATCAGGACTCCAGAAATCCCAGGAGGGTCTCCACTAACGATCCATCTTTATTTTACAACGAAAGGCTCAGAGGAGAAAAAGGGCCAACACTCCAGAATTAATATCTCTGAAGGATAGTTTCCCTTTAGTCAATTGAGAGTCAGTTGTAATAAAGGAAAAATGATTATTTTCCTGATCAGTTTTGCTAATCATCACGGACAGATGGAACATTAGGAAACCTTGCAGGGAAAAGAGCAATGGTCAGATGGGGAAATGGTGGCTTTCGACACTGGCTGCCAGTGCCACCTTGCCTGAGATTTAGACCTTTGTGTGTTTTCCTGCCCACCGGTCTGAGAGTGTGAGTCGGTGATATTTTGGCCTCCTTCAATCAAACTTTCCTTCCACAAAAATGGGAATGACCTGAAGACCATCTTAACTAGCCCCCCACACTTCCCTGATCAGTCTCTAGATAAAGTATCTCTTCCCGGCTCCCAGTTTCCTTTGTTATCTTCCAAAGAGGCAAAAACATATGCTTCATGAAATCAACAATTCATTCCCACTCTGTGGTTTTTTATTGTGGGATTAGATAAAAAAGGGAGACAAAGTCAAGAAATCAGTCTCAGCTGAACATCGTCCAGCCCTAGGTGGAAATACTTTCTACCTGTGTGTATGAGGCAGATCTCACTACTGTGGGCATCAAGAGATCACCAACTCACAGGAGGAACAGCTTCTCTCCTTTTATTACAGCCTCTACAGAGGTACTTGTGACAATGTTCCATTTATAAAGAAATATGGATATTTGCATATTCACTTGTAATAGTAATAATTATAATAACGGGTAACAGTTACAACACTTTCTATGTAGCAGCCTCTGAATTAGTGTTTCCTAAGATATCTGTGATAAAGGATCAGATTTTTTACCAAATTAAATTAAATTAAATAATATAAAAATGAAACACATTCAAAATGCACGTGCATTTTGAATTATTAGATTTAACATACATAAAATTACCACCAAACTCATTAAAAATTTCTGAATGTTTATTTAAATTTCCACACTTTTCATGGAATGGTCGCAGGTTGTGAACCAGCTCTATTTGTGAACCACGCTTTGGTGGTGCTGCTGTAAACAGAGTGTGCGTATTATAACGCGATTAATCCTTAAACTACCTTATTATGTAGGTGCTTTTATTTTCTCCATTTTACAACCAAGGAAAATGAAGCATGAGGCATTAAATGACTTATTCAAGGTCATTCATCTTATAAATGTTAGGCAGAATATGAACTCAAGATCCAGAGTTTACACTCCTAACCACTATACTATATTGGAGGAATAAAAGTTTCTGGTATGTTTCTAATACCAAATAATCAAAGACAGAGTTACTGCAGTTCTGTATATTTGTGTCACACCCTGTACTGTTTAAAGTACTTTTACGTATATTTGATCATTTGATACTGACAGCAGTCCTGTGAGTAAAAAAGACAAGAATCATTTTCTCCATTGTCATATGTGGACACTTGGGTCCCTGAGATGTTAACTGACTGGTCTAAGGTAAAAGACATGATTTGAGCTGAATGTCCAGACATCTCATCATCTGTTTTATAAGAATCACACAGTAAGGAATGTGTGGTTTAAACAAGAGAGACTAAGGCACCAGGAACCTTTTCTACTAAAAGTAGCAAAAATCTGTATGGTGGAAATAACAAAACGTAAGATGCATGACTGTGCTTACAAGAAAAAAAAAAAGTTGCTAGAAATCAGAATAAAGATGTTACTTAAAAGTAGAAAGCTAGGCATGTGACGAGGCTCTGGCTGCCTTGGTGCATTTACAGTTGGTTTACTCTAGAACAACTAGAAGTGGACATAGAAGTGAAGCCTCATAGATAGTTAAAGCATGGGTATAACTTTAAGACCTTTTGTTTTCTAACATGATCTTCAATCTATGTAGCTTTTGCATTCATGTCAATTAATTTTTGCAAAAGCAATATTAATTAGAGTGACTATATCCATTTGAGATGAAGATACTGAAAATGACAGGGTTTAAAGAGATCGCCAAAGCTAAGAAGTAAAAGGGTTGGAATTGAGTAGTGTTCTTTTGGCTTGAAATCCCAGATTCTTTCCTATTTGTAGCAGCGTCTACATAATCTTCCTGTTTTATAGATACTTCTATGATTTCCTCCATCATAAACTGCAGGGACAGTGGAGGTAATGTATATGGTGGGTAGAAATGGATTAGTTAAATTTCAGCTTTGGTCAGGTAACAGTTTAAGGAAAAAGAATCTAAATAATAGAAATGTCCTTTACAAAGAATATGAGACCTAGGTTATAGCACAAGTTTTACTATTAACTAATCAAGTAACTATAGGCTAAATTTTAATTTTTTCATTAAAAAAAAACTTGAGAGCTTGTTATACACAAATACTGAGATAGGACAGGAGGATAAGATAAATGGTATATGGCCTTAGTTTTTTCATGGGATTCGTGGCCTATTGCAGTGGGCTCACTAGCCTTTATGAATAACATACTCCTTCAAGAATTTATTGAAACCTTTGGATTCTGTCTACAGAAAACTGTAGAGGTGACATAGACATACAATTCTGCTTACAATTTCAAGGGTTTATAGATTGTACCACTTTCTGAAGTGAAAGGCATCCACAGGTGCTCTCGGGAGCTCTAAACATCTCCCAGGTAAATCACCTCAATTTGAAGAGGTGGAAAAGAAAAAATGCATAAGCCAATTGGTAATATTAAAGGTATGGATTACTAGTCCCAGCGGTGGCCTACAGAGGAATGGTGAGCTCTGCTAACAAGAAGTCAGGAGCGGCTTCCGAAAAGAGGAGATGCTTGGGCTAGATCCTCAAGAATGAGCTCAGAAGTCACGAAGCCTCTTTGGAATTTCAGATTCTTAAGTTGTAAAATATAGGGTTAGAAGATCTCTGAGGTTTTTGCTAGCCGTGATATTTTATAATGTTATGGAGTTCAAAAGATGTTCATAAGCTGATGTCCTCCCACCCACTGGCACCTCTTGACCTCAATCTTTAACACCACTATTATGCTATGGTCTTTCTCCCAAAAAGGCATGGTCAGAACTGGTTTAGAAGAAAAAGGAGATACGTTATAAGACTTCCTTACATGTTTGCAAGAAAAAGTCCATGACTCTTAAATAGAGACAGGAAAACCCTCTTTTTCTCCCCAGTTCCTGTCTTGAGGATGTCTCAATTGGCAGATCTTGTGCCAATAGGTAAGGGAAGGCTTCCATCTATGCTGCTAGAATTGTGGACAGGATCACCAGAGTGCCCACGTAGGGCAGGAACACATGAAAACATTTCTCAGAAAATGGCATTTCTCCCTTCTCAGTTAAGACAATGTTTTGTTTTTGTTTAGGAAACATAGAAACTGAGAATGAACAAGCTGGATTGGGTCATCTAATCTTTCCTCCTGGGAGTGGATGAGTTGCTGCGGCATATTCATTCAATTCTTTTCCAATTTCACATGGAGACTCCAGGGGGGGTTTTCACCATACTCTCTGGACGATCACTCTGTGCTCTAAGTCAATATTGCATGAGGATTGTTATGACATTGGAAGGAAAAGTGAAAAGAACCTCCAACAAAAACATTTGTTGAGGGGGTCAATTTAAAAGGAGTTAACTCTGTACATAGATGTTAAAACTGAATAAGCATATTTCCCTATGCTGAAAAAAGTAGTTTCATAATTTTGATTAACCAAAGATAAAAATGTAATTACGCTTCTGTTTCCTAATTGCAAGTGCACTATTCTGTGTGTGTCCAAGACTGAGAGATTATTGAACTTTGTAAGTTTCTTGATTTTTAAAAAATGGTGGTGTTTTTAAACATATTGAATATGATAATAAATGCTTTGAGCTTACAAGGAATTCATTATCATGTGTATGTTCTAAAAAGTTAAATGTATCTGTATTCTGAGTTTTGTTGAATATTTGCTCTGTGCCAAATTGTTATGTTAAGCATCTTACATGAATTTTCTATGTCAAACCTCATAAAACAGTGTGATGGATTTTATCCCTTTTCCAGGTAAATAACAAAGAAACAATCAACAATTGAGCTTTACAAAAGCTAACCAATGTGCTCAATTTCATAACTACATATGGCTGGGTGGAGTTTTGTGGTCAGTTCTATCTGATTCCAAAGCGCTGAGCCACCGTCTTTTACTTTACATTCCCCATTCTACCTAGCAACACATTAAGTAATTATCAGGTATTTAAAAAATGTTTTTCCATGCACTGTTCTTTTAGATAGAGAAGAGCAGCATTTGCTATTGGATTTTATGTTTATAGGGACCTTGCGTCAGTTTAGAAATATATAGAGTGTATATTGCAGGTCCCTCCCATGACTGACTTGTACACCTGCTCCATTTCTTTGACCTCAGGCACGCCACATAACACTTATGTGTCTGCCTCAGTTTCCCATCTCTAAAATGGAAATTGAGTACATCTTTCATGAGGTGGTTGTGAGAATTTAATGATTGGATATGTGAAAGGCAGTTAGAATATGATTTAGAACTAACATAAAATTAAATATTAATTACAATATATTTTATTAGTACATAGTTATGGTTATACTAATATCTTCATTAATGCTTTCATTGTTCAGTATATGTTTACTATTTATATTATATTATATCCATGTACTTTATTTATATTAATTATTACTATCAGTACATATTTCACCCCTGGTCATTCGATCTGAAATCTCTTCATTACCTGTGTATTCCTTTAGATCCTAGAATCTCTTTAGTTTTGTACGGTCTGCTAATTGAATGGAAATACCTCTAAGAGGAATATTAGTTTAGTCTTTATTTGCAATCTAATTGTGCATTAATATATCAAGTTGTGTCCTTTTCTACCCAGAGTCTGGAGAAGGGATTCCAGATGGATGAATTTGCAAGGGGGGAAAATGGGCTAAAATTAGAGCAAATAGGCTGCCTAGGAAAAACGAGCCTTCCTTCTTCACAGTTCGGTTCATGTATTCCCTGGATTAACTGATATTTAATATATGGGGTGATTGTCCTTTCACACATGAAAACGCAACTTTCACTCATCCCCTCTGAGTACAAGTTTTTTGGATTTTTTAACAACTTCAAGGATCAGGCAGTTAAGTTAATAAGCTGACATTAAAGTGTTTTTTCGGCTGGAATTCTACAATTATATATTGTATCTTATAATTATATATTGTATACATTTTCAATGTTATTTGAAAAATAAAATTTATTTTTATTAAAAATAAAGTCATATTCAATATTAGTACTTAAAATTTATGCTCATAATGGAGTATTGGGAAAATGCATTAAGTGGAAACAAAGGAAAATAGTCACTTACAGTGCTAATATTCAAAGACAAGCACACAACACTTTTTTGTATTTTTATTTTATTTTTTTATTTAAGTATGAACGTTTGTCCTGTTCTCTTGCTCTGTTACTTTTTTATGCATATGATAATTTTTTAATTTTTTTCACACATTAAATATTATACACATTTTTCTTATTGTTACATAATGTGTAAAAAAATTTTAATGGCTGCATAAATTTGTTCAGTAGACGTGGTTTCCATATTTTATTTAACCATTTTTCTAATTGCTGCACACTTATTTTGTATGTAGTTTATATATTATTTTGATTTATTGTACTTATAAATAATACTATGATGAGCATTTTGTGTATAAACAAATGTATTGAGCCCTGAATATGTGCTAGGTCCAGAGCCTGGCCCTGTGGAATCAGTACTGAATAAGTCATGGTCCAGCCTGTGAGGACCTTATAATACATTGGAAAAGAGTGACAAATAAATCAGTAAACACCTTTCTCTGCACAACTTGGTAAGAGCTTTAATCTGATGTTAAAAATTTGCTTTTGAAGCATAAAGGAAGAGCATTTACCTCCAGCAAGGGCTTGAGACAACTACTTGGATGGAGTAATGCCTGAACCAAGATTGAAAGTTGAGTAGAATTTAACTGGAGAAAATAGTGGGAACAGAAGAACTTTTTTTCAAGAGGAAAAGAGACTGTGCAAATGTACATAGCTCTCTGAGCAATACGGACTAGTCCAATATGACAAGAGAAAAAAAGAAGAACAACTAGTAATAAGTTACATATCTTACTTGCTAGGTGCTGTGTTAACCACTTTACAATCATTAGCTTATTTAATCCTTATAACATCCTTCTGTAATAGATATTATTATTATCTCCATTTTTAGATGAAAAAACTTAGGCTAAATCAAATTTTGTAACTTGCTCAAATACAGTCAATATGCAATGGATCTTGGATTTTACTCCCACAATCTAATTCCAGACACCAGGTTCAACCAGCATTTAATTTAGCGGTTGGAGATAATATTGTGAAGGCCTCAAGCATTAAACTGTGTCCCCAAAGCAAAGAGAACAACTTAAAGATCTTCAGTAATACAATAGCTGTCAGTAGATCTTTTGATTTAGAAATATTGCTAGGCAATTATAAAATTTATATGGAGCATGTAAAAATAAATGAATGGGTCTGAAATTAAGGAAGAGGTTTTTGAAATATATAGGAGAAAGTTTAAAAAGCAGGATAGAATTTATTGGGTTTAGTTATAGATTGGCCATGGATGTCTAAATTCATTTCTTTACAAGAAATTCCTAAAATACATGTGTTTGTTCATAGGGTACACATATTTTTGAGAATCTTGAGTGTATTTTCAGAGGTTTTGTGTGTGTGTATGTGTGTGTGTATGCCAGTTATTAAGCTATTTTTTTCTCAGTCAAAATCCCTTTTATAATCTGCTTTGTGATGCTGGGTCTGGTTCTCTATAAGCCATATTCCTCCTTTGCCAGCTGGATTTCTGTAAGATATTTCACCCTGGCAGGAACGTCTTGTTCTAGTATTCAGCATCTGTGGTGTGTTTTAACTCCAAGAACCAGCCTCACTGCACACTCTGGGAAGTAACAGCACCAAGTAGGTTCACCTGTTGTCTTGAGTCTGAAGGTCAGCTCTGTAGGGTGTCTTCTCCAAGTTTCAATGCCCCAACAACTTCTTCAATTTGTCCTCAACTCTAGGAAGAGTAGTACATCTTTCAGTTCCTTATCTCTGTGTTACCACAGTATATTTTTTTGGCATTTACCATTCTCCACCTCTTTATATTAAATATGCTCTGATAAAATAACTGGTGTGAGTTTTATATTCCTGACCAGATCCTGACATACTTTTCAATTAGGTGATGACTATTTCTCTGTTAGCAGCAACATATTTCTGAATTAATTAAAGAAAAGCTTATCACAAGTAAAATATTTGTAGAGGATGCTGTAAAGAGAAAAGTCCTCATAAGAACTCTATCACCTTCCATTTTTTCCATTAATCAATACTTAACAATGAACTAATACTCTTACCAATCTATTAACTAGAAAACATTTACATAGCCTATAGCTTTGAACCTAATCTGTTGATTTTTATTTTGGTGGGCCCTTACATTTGCATACATATCATCCAGACTTAAAAATCAATTCACTTCTTTGATTTATGAGTGTTAAAAATATTTCCAAAATCAAAGTTGTTTGGTTTGGAATTTCTAATAGTAAATTTGTCTTTGGTGAAAATACAGAAGATAAAAAGATGTTTAAACCTCTAAATATTATAATGGAATCTGAAATTATGTTAAAGTAAATGATAAATTTAAATGAAGCAGAAAACTAAGAGAGATATTAATAAGTTTCTGTTTGTTTAAGTACTTCAGCTGGGTCCAGAAAAAGTTAAGATAGATAGCAGAGAGGCCATGGGTATCACAGAACAGACAGATAGAGCTGCAGAATGTTAAAAAGGGAGTTAAGCTACAAAAAAATACAGAAAACTGTATTTTTCCTCATTTTAATATTTCTAATACTGGTAAGTGAATTATAATTTATATAATTATTTACTATAGAATTTCTTTATTTTCCTTTAGAATATATTATTAGACTGCTGTTGCATTTTAGCATTTGAATGCATCTTAGAGTCAATGACGTGATGAAAATGAATATATATATTTTTGATCATTTATCCATCATTTTGTATATATTTTAAATTTTGACTACCCCCTTACTCTTATTGATATGACTGATTTATTAATAGTACATATCATGTTATCTTTTTTCTACCTAGGTCTTCTATAGTAAGAAACTAACCTAACTCAAGGAAAGAGATAAAAAACTAAAAAAACCACAAATTTTTAAATGTTATGGGAAGGATATAATTTGGGAGGGTGTGAATATATGTAATTTTCCATGAAGTCTGATTTTCTATAAATGTATTTTCCCTTCCCAGTTATTAGGAGTTAAGGTCCTTGAATTAATCATGCTAAGCAAATTCCATTTGAAGAACTAAAGAACATCTAGTGAAAAGTATAAAGAATGAGCTAAAATGCGTTTAAGTAGATTTTCTAACATTTTCTTCCTTCGACTTAATTATTTTCAGATTTTCACATATCTCTGGGATGCAGGCACCCCACCTTGGAGACCATTACATTGTAAAGGTCATGAAAAGATTAGTATAATGATTTCCTTTACATTATGACTCTTGCATTAACAAGATTTTGAGTTAGTTATTAATTTTGTTTTCCTTAGAACTGATGTGGAGGAAAATTTGGGATAAAGTTCAGTTGAGAAGAATGAAAAAATGAGTAAAAAATTATCTCTGTTTTCTTGAAGCCTAAAATCTAAAGGAACAAACTGACATGAAAGCACTGGAGTATAAAAAAGGCTTAATAGAATACACAAGAAAGAAAAGAACAAATAACTTGCTGTATGAATATAAGGGAGGAAGAAAATCATTCTGCCTGGAGGCCCAGAACCGATTTCAAAGAGAAGAGCCACATTTTCCCACAATATTATCAACCCAGTCCAATCCATACACTACTGTCTAAGTTGTTAGCAGTAGATTCTAGGACATTCTTTATCAGAGACATGACATTTTGATATTCTGGAATAATTAAAAAGAAACCAAATATGTCAGGATCACAGAATTTTTGTTAATTGTATTGAAAAAATGGAAAGAATCAGCCCAAGAGTATTTTTACATAAACTAGAGAAAATCCTTTCTCTCACTGCTATATTTCACGATATCACTTCAATGTCAGCCTATACTGCAGGACATCATGATGGGAGAGGAAATGTCTGAAACCTAAAGAATAAATCTCAATGCTACAATGTAAGGGCAGTAAGGAAAAGTGAAGAGTTAACTTTGATCAAAGGGGTTTTCTAGTGCCTCTCAGTTCATACCATGCAGTTAACTGTCAAGCTCATCTAAACATTTCAATATAGAAGGAGACAGACATTTCTGTGTATTTAATAAGAAAGTGGGAAATGTCAATTTAATTAAACAAATATTTATAGAATCAAAAATATGCTAAGAACTCTGATCAGAGCTACAATGAAGACCTATTTCCAAGGAACTTAGAATTTACCTGAAGATGCTTCGTATCTAGAAATCATCTGCCTGTCTATATCTATATTCCCAGGAAAAATCAGTATGGATACTTTAACTTCTGTTTTAATTGTATTGGAAAGTATTGCTCATTTAAGTACCAGCTACACTTATAGACCCACTCCAGCCAGGAAGAATACTAAGGGAGTAGGGAAACTGACTCAAAAAAAAAAAAAAAAGAGCAGCCTAATAAAAGATGTTATTGAGCCCCACGCAAAGTTATAATTCTCCTGAGGTCTAGCTGTTTTGATTTTCAAAAAGTTTTCTTCTCGTTTTTGACCTCCCTGTATATTCTTGCCATAATCCTCAGTTCGTTGTGAACTAGTTCTGGCCAATAAATAGCTTTATAGTTAAGAAATGACTTGCTCTGGTGTTCACCCTCCTTTTCTTTACTTGTCTTTGTCATGGGATTTTTCCTCTCCTAAGCCCTGTTTGTACTTGATTTTGTGGGAGATCCAGAGCAGCTCATTTTCTCTTGCCTGCAGGGGAAGGAAGATTTACAAGGCTTGCATCAGTCAGTCAGAGGAGAGGTGTCAACTGGCCGATTGCTTCTAAGTCACTTTCAAATTGAAATAAGAAATAGCCTTTACAAGTTATTGTGAAAGCTTCTGCTATCCAAGGTTACCACTCTCAGTATTTAAATTTGCCCCTGAGAGCACATCTGTCTGGCTTTTCTCATAAGCCCCATCCCTGTAGCGCTAATGAGAACCTCATGCCTTCCAGTCTGAGAGCAGGATTTGGAATCATTTCTCCCTTGTTAATGTAAAGCATGTCAATCTGGGCCCTATGCAGTATGATTGGCTTTTCTTGCTGCTGAATCTGGCTCGTAGGTGGTTTTGTATCACCTACAAGGTTTCATGTCTTAGTATCATATTGATTCTTAATTCCCTTAATACGAAGATACTAAGCTTCCTCTCATATCCTGGTGATATCTGTAAGAGATAAAGGTGAGCTTTAAGAAAAAGAAAAAGTCCTTTTCCAAATGCCTATCTTTTCCTTGGTCTTACAAATGATTGTGTTTGGTAAGAGATTAAAGTTGGTATGGACAGCCAGCAAACACAGGAGTAGATTTATAGCCTCTAAAACAATACTTTCAAAGATTTCCTTTCAGAAAGCATAGCCCAGAGGCGTCCCTTTGATTCTTCTGAGTCTCTAAGGAGTTGCTTCAGAAGCAAAGACGTTATGCTTCTTTCCTAAAAGATTTTGATGTTTTATGGCTTTATATGAAAATACTGAGCAGGAATAAATAGTCAAGGATCCTTGCAGCCTTTCCTTGTCTGAATTGTAGGCATGCTCGGCTCCAAAAAAAAAAAAATTAAAAAGTAGCATCAGCTACTTGTATTCTTGTGACTTTACACAATTCATTATCACAGTTTACTGTGTAAACAGCCATTAGCCTCACACTTTCCTGTTCTCGGGAGAAAAATGAGAATTTTGCATTTGGGAAATTTTTCATGTGGGAAATTACGTATACCCACATTTTGGGAGGTGATAACTTAGTAGCAGGGAGAAATGAAACCAGTCGTCTACGCTTTCCCTAATATCAAGAAAGGTAAGTAAAAGAAAGATGTCACTTGAGGAAAGCCTTTAAGTCTTTAGTATTTTAGGACTTTGCCTATAATATTTTTACCAACTCTGTGTAAAATTGTGAAGAGCTGCTCCGAGAAGAGGTGCAACTTTTGAAGTGTTCTGGATTGTTCAGAAAATTCTAATCACTGAAGAAAATTCCTTATGCAACACTGTCTTCCTATAATGTAGACAGTTATCTGCTTCACCCTCTAGAATTGATCTCTGTTAGAACAAGAAGCATTTTAGTTATTTGATATTATGTACAGTGAGTGCCTAACATAGTGTGTGCCAGGTAAATAGCAAGTTTAATAAATTCCGGTTGAATTGAAAAATCCTTGTTCAATTGTTGATTTCTTTTTGCAGTATTGAACAAACACAACTTTGTTTCTCTGTATATGAATAATGAATCTAATTCAATTCTCTGTCCTGGTCACCTATCTAACCAGAGAATGGGGGTGATGGGCTATGCTTTAATGCTATTTTTCTGTGTTTGTTGTCTCCACCTCAAATTGTGGTTTTTTTGAGTGTAAGAACAAAGCCTGTTTCAACTTTGTGTCCCCAGCATTGAAGACGTCCATGTAATACTTGTTAAGTGAAGGAGTGGAATGATCAGATAGGATAAAACCATGGTTCTTACACAGGGATTAGACTCCTGACATACGCATTAGCACAAAAGTCTAAATAATAGGCAGGCACAGTAATAGATATGACAGTTATGGCCCATTAATTGGTATCGCATACAAAATAGACGGTGTCATGGATCTATATGGTCCTTTTTATAATCCACTGTCCTTGACCTATACTCATCTGTGAAGTGTTTCGATATGAATATACACCTTGTATGAGTATCAACCAGGCTCAGCAGCGTGAGACGTGCATGGAGCAAGTATGTGCTGTTTACCTCAACTGTTCTCTTGTGAGAAAGATCCTTCTTTTCATGGTGAGAACAGCTATTATCTGTTGAGTAATTACACTATATCTGATGATATGCTGAGAACTTTACATAAACACCCCTGTGTAATTCTCTTCTTATGCTTATGAGATAAGTACTATTATAACCTCCTTTAAAGAGAAACAAAACAGAAGCTTTGAGTATTCAAGTATCTTATCCATTGCATAACGAAAAGCAGGGTTGGAGCTGCAACACTTTTATTTTTCTGATGTTATAGTGAAAACCCCTGAGTCTTCTATGTTAAATTCTGCTGAGGGGGCGGTAAAGCCTGTACTGTGTGATCATAACAAGTATAACTAGGGTCAGTGCCTGAAAGTTACAGAGGGAAGAGTTCCACTTCAAAGAAAGAAAGATATTTCCAAAGACTAGAGCTATCCAGACTAGGTTCTCTTTCTAGCATAATGCCTGATGCGTCATAGGTGCTAAATAAAGATTGATCACATGGGGCAGGTCACCTCCAGATGCAGTGAGATGATTCATTGTAACTCTTTAAATTGAAGCTGAACAAATCTTTTAGAAGTGGGGCCTTGCATCACAAGATTAAAATTCAATAATCTCTAAGTGGTTTCCAAATCTGTGATCTAATTAGCTTACAACTACATGACAAACTAGATTTAAAAAAAAAAAATAAGAGAGGAGGGAGGCTGAAAAAGAGAAGGGGAGAGAGAAAGAAAAAGAGAGTTGCAGGATCTAATATTCAATTATTTCTAGGAACCAGGAGTAAATAGCCTAAATTCTTACAGATTTGCCAAACCTGTTTTGATGGGTCATCGTACCTTGAAGGGAGGTAGCAGGAGATATATCCTCGATTTATACAAGAAGTTGAGGCAGTGATGGAACTAGTCAAGCCTCCCATGGGTCCCCCAAATAATTCATAATTAGGTTCTCCACAAATCCCCCTTTCCCTATTGCCACATGTAATGCAATGAAAGCCAGCACACAGCTTTCTAACCTCCCAGGGTCAGATTGCCCCATCCTCCTGTAAAAGAGTATTCTCCTGGTGGAGTTCTTCAAGAGTTTCAGAGTTTAGAAACCAAGTCGACTGTCAGCAAACTTTCTCAAATAGGTTTGAGGTTATATTCAGCAAGCCAGCCATTTGGACAACTGAGAATCAGTGTTCACTTTGCTGTTCCTTTGCCAGTTTTGTGTAACATACACCTGCTTCTGTGCTGATCAAGGTTGACATTTATTCAGTGCTTTTGGATCGTCTTCCAACAGAAGAGGGTCTAGACTATTTCAATAAAATTAATTAAGCTGGCTAGTGTGGCATAGATTATAAAGTACTATATTATTTCTTAGCCAATTCATTGGCTGCTTTTCTTCTTTTGATTTGTTTTTATTAAACTACCTTCACCAGAGAAAAGTCTCTTTGATTTAGATTTCTGAAAAGAGACATCATTCCCTCTAACTAGGACCTAACTCCAAGGAACTTCCAACTTCTTAGCATACAACGCCACTCCCCTTTAACTGTTATCTTTGTTGCCAGCCCACTGTGAATGTCTTGATCATGATTGATTTCTTTGGGACCATGAGTTGATTAAAGTTCCAATTGCTGAATGATACAGGCAGGGAGGCCTTGTCCATTGACTAGAAAGATGTATGATGTGGATATGAATCTTTCCCCAACTCTGGGGAACTTTGCTCCCACAAGAAAATTATAAATGTCCAATGAGCTAAGAGCTAAAGTTCAGAACATAACAAAAATTCCATGTTTGGTTAAGAATATACACACCAGTATTGAAAAAAATAAAATTTTAGAATAGTGGAAGCTAATACATAAAACAGAAATTTTTACTAGTTACTGAACGGCTATCACTTGCAGGGTGCTGTGGTAAATGCTGTGATGTGACACCCAGATCTCCCTTTACATGAAGTGCCTAGCTGCTGTGAGTATAGGCAGCTGATAACTCATAGCTGATTACTTCCCTGGGAATTGCTTTAGTGGAAGGAAGCTTTCTTGCCCAAGTTTGTAGGCTGTCCAGCAGGCCAGACCATACCCAATGAATGGTCCATGCAAGAGTATAATGGGCTGCTCCCTTTGTCTCAAAGTGGGCAACTCTGAAGCTCATTTCTAGAACACCCTGGGTGATGAGCGAGGTCTTCATTGCAATTGCGTGTCATAGCTCAATATTCTTCCTCTGGCCAGCCTTGCTCTCCTACTCCTTTAGAGATCTTGTTGCTAAGACTCTTGCCCAATAATGTCCTGCTTATAAATCTCCATCTGGGAGCTGTTTCCCAAGGAAGCAACTTGATCTAAGAAAAATATTCTTCTTGGTACTAGATGGTAATAGAGTTGGTTTTGCTTACAAAGGTGGATACTGATGTACCTCTGCTTACTTACAATGGTCTGGAAGAGACAAAATGATAAGTAACTAACTATTCTATAAAAAAGAAGCCCACTCGTCCCCCTGCAATGCAGAATTCTGCTGTCCCTTTTCTTTGTTTCCGTGGTATTCCATGCAAACTTATACTTCTATTGTATTCTATTCTAATTTCATTTTGTTGTTGTAAGTTGTGAGCATTTTGGAGGCAAGGATTTGTCCGGCATCTGGAATGCTGCCTGCAATATGGCAGGTGCTAAGCAATTTGTGTGGAATGAGGAATGAATCAATGAACAAAAGATAAGTAAGACAATTTGAAAGTTGAATGCAAAAAATACGCATATAGAATGATAAAAATTCAGAGAAGAAGTGGAATTCAGATTTGGCCTTGAAGAAATTTAGCAATTTGGGGGCATATGGGTATTTCAAAATGAGAAAGCAGCATTGACTGTCACACAGAAATAGTGACTAAATTACATATTTGTGTCATAATAATGAGAGCCTATTCAAGCTAATTTAAGGAACAAGGCATCTAAAGACTAGACCTAGAGATTGTCGTACTGAGTGAAGTAAGTCAGACAGAGAAAGAGAAATACCGTAGGATATTCCTTACATGCGGAATCTAAAAAGAAACGATACAAATGAACTTATTTACAAAAAAGAAATACACACAGACTTAGAGCTGAACTTATGGTTACCAGGGGGGAAGGATGGGAAAAGGGATAGTTAGGGAATATGGGATCAACACATACACACTGCTGTATTTAAAATGGTTAACCAACAAGGACCTACTGTACAGCACAGGGAACTCTGCTCAATGTTATGTGGCAGCCTGGATGGGAGGGGAGTTTGGAGGAGAATGGATGCCTGTACATGTATGGCTGAGTCACTTTGTTGGGCACCTGAAACTATCACAACATTGTTAATCAGCTATACACCAATATAAAATAAAAAGTTAAAACAAAACAAAACAAGGAGTCTTTACTGAAATACAACAGTGTGTTTCTTGGAACCACCAGCCAGTATTTCAATAGCATTCCATGAGGGCTTAGAACCAGGAATTTTAATATCAGAAACATCAGTTGCTTTGATCGTTTCTCTAGAAAACAAGCTCGCATCTCTTTTGCCTGCTCACTCTTTTGTTTCTTTGCAACCCTTTACCTTCAGGCAACTTTGACCCCTCCATTCAAGAACTGAAAAGAGATTATGTGAGGCTGTGACTAGGTGAGGAGAGATAATTGCCCCAGCAGTGGCCAGATAACAATTCCTGATTCAGTTTTTGTGGTCAGCAGGGGTGGTGGGAGATGCTTTGGTAATGGAGCATAAGCTAGTGTATGATGGGCAGAGGAGTGGATATGACAGATGAGGAATTCTGGTAGGCATTTGCTAAGGTGCAAAGCTCACCGTGGTTAGAAGAATGTCCATTCTAAATAGGTAATCATTACGAACAACAGGTAATGTCCATTCTAAATAGGTAATCATTCAACAACAATTTGCTTTGTCAAATTTTATAATCCAGGGTGTGTGTGTGTGTGTCTGTGTGTGTGTGTGTGTGTGTAAAACATCTAGGATTAAATATTTAAATTGTGGCAGCAGACTTCTGTTCAAGATTATGTTTAGATCAAACTAACATTACAACCATTCTGAGTTCCTTGAGTGAATTTAAATGCTAGAGAGGAGGGCTTCCCTGGTGGCGCAGTGGTTGAGAGTCCGCCTGCTGATGCAGAGGACAAAATAGAGGACGTAGCTTTGTAAGATGACCTCGTCCAGGCTAAAGAGTTGCCACATGTAATCCTCAAAATGGACAGATTTCAAAATGAACAGCATCTGTAGAAGCTTTATATGTGCCAAGACCCCAAAATATGAGAGTGAACAAAGCATCACTTTTTATCTTCAAAAACTTATAGACTAGCACGTGTCAGTGACAGAAGCTCTAGGGGAGCAGTGACACATAAACAAAATATTACAATATGCTAAGTGACGTGACAGAAAGAACAAAGTGCTCTGGGAGCGACTCTCCCTGTAAAGGTCAAAGATGTCTCAACAGAGGAGGTGGCATTGGATCTTAAATAACAAGTAGCATCGGCCAGATGGAGAAGCGGGGGGAAGGAGAATTCAACAGAGGGAACAACATGTGCAAAGCCAGGGCATCATAAAACATCATGAAATGTTTGTACAATGAAAAAAATTTTTTTGAAAAAATTTAGTAGCAGAAACAAAATAGGTTATTTTGGTGTGTGTGAGCATGGTAAAGAACAGGTAGAACGATGTGACAAGAAGGAAGATGTCGCCAGAAGCCACTGAGCGACTGTAACTTCCAGTTGACCCACAAGCTGGACCCCGGCAACTGGAGGCTTCTCATCCCCTGACCTGTCCTTGGAATATCTGCTCTCCCTACCATTTCCACAGTGGGAGGTGTTTCCAAGGATGTGTTCTTTTTTTCTTTTTGGTTGCACCCTGCGGCACGTGAGATCTTAGTTCCCCAATCAGGGATCTAAGCTGTGCCCCCTGCTTTGGGAGCATGGAGTCTAAAGCACTGGACCACCAGGGAAGTCCCAACAAAGACATAGTCTTGAGAGAGTAAGATGTTGCTGAGACCATCAGGAGAGTATACAGGACTGAACTTTATAATCTATGCCAAACTAGTCAGCGTAATTCATTTTATGAAAAACAATCTAGACCTTCTTCTGAGCCTCTATATAAACTTTTAAGATTCTGATGGGCGAATGCAGAGATCTGGTAGTCTTGTGGCTGGCTGACAGAGACAAGAGCCATGTATATAAGTTCCCTTGCTTATTAAAACTACCACCCACCAATCTGGAATGGTTTGCCTTTGTCTTTGGCCTCTCTCTGCCTTTCGTGTACAAGGGCCAGTGTGTGAACCAAGAACCTTGAGAAGTTTGGAAGGATAAAAGAATTCCCGTAGTTTATCAAAGCACTCTGGATGAAAGTTTTTTAGGCTACTGGATGCCAATAAGAGGGAGGAAGGAGGAGGGAAAAGAAGGAGAGAAGAGAGAAAGAGGCGCAGGGAAAGGTTTCCAGTGTGAAACCGTTTAAAAGAGGACTAAAAGTGAAAAATACTTGAAAAGGTCTGCTTATTTCCATAGAGCAATAGGAAACCACTCCTCTGCAGTATGTGAACCTCCTTGCTGCAAATGGCAACTCAGATTCTTGTTTAATGATATAAATCAAAGGACACTTATGCATTGAAAACTTTATCTATAGGATGCCAAATAGTCTGGTCATATTTTCTCATTGCCTTTTCTTTAAGATCTTCAAAATAAAAACAAAAATTAAAAGTTAGCTCAAATGCCCTGTGTGCATAATTCACCCTGAACACAATTCTTCTCAGAAGGGAACAGGTCCCTGTGTACCACCAAGGGGCAGCCGGGCATTGTGGAAAAGGGCATGTAAGCTGGAGCCCTAAATCCCGGGTTCAGAATCCTATAGTTCTCCTTTATCTTCCCCTTGTTGCTGCTGTTGTTATTATTATTTTTATTGATGTAGAATTGACTCACAATATTATATTGTAAGTGATTCGATATTTTTATAGATTATGCATACCATACAAAGTTATTACAATATTAGTAACTGTATTCCCTGTGCTGTACATTACAGCCCTGTGACTTTTTTACTTTATAACTGGTAGTTTTACTTCTTAGTCGCTTTACTCCTTTTTTATAATCACCTGAGCAACGTATTAGTCTCTCTGTGCCTCAGCTCCTCGTTTATAAAATCAGAATAAGAAAAGTACCTCTTTCCTGGGATTGTTGGGATTAAATGAGTTAATATATGTGAAGGGTTTGGAACAAAGCCTGGCACATACTAAATGTTAGGTAAGTTTTCCTTATTATTATAAGGTGAATTTTTATTTTTTTTGCGGTACACGGACCTCTCACTGTTGTGGCCACTCCCATTGCGGAGCACAGGCTCCGGACGCACAGGCTCAGCGGCCATGGCTCACGGGCCCAGCTGCTCCGTGGTATGTGGGATCTTCCCGGACCGGGGCATGAACCCGTGTCCCCTGCATCAGCAGGCGGACTCTCAACCACTGCGCCACCAGGAAAGCCGTATAAGGTGAATTTTAAAAAGCTTTTATTTCCTGCCTTCTTTTCAACATCACTTGGAGTAAGTATAGTTCTTTGTTTCTCCCTTAATGGTTTCTCTGTGTCTTTCAAACAAACCCTATTTTGGGACGAAATCTTCCAGATAAATGGCTCCTGACTGACTTGAAGATGTCACTTCCTGCTGGGGAGACAGGACAATTCCTAGTGATTGACCCTCAGTGACTCTCCTTCCCTCCTAACAGTTCTCAGGTTGCAGCCAAACCTAGAAGAACAAAAGGTTTAAGGTCAGATGACTGGAAATGCTAATTGTAACCACTAACTTTGGCACCTCCTTGTATATATGGTCTTATACTCTTCATTAGACATTATCCATATGCAGGTCTTATCTTCCCAAAGAATGTCAAATTTTTCACAGGCAGATTCCTCCCTACTTTTCTATTTGCCATCATACCTGTCAGCCTGTTGGCCGAAAGCAGGTGTCCAGCAATACATGCTAAATAACACTCAATTGTAAAGCTTTGGAATGCAGATTCACTAGTTGACTGATTTATACAGATAGCATATCTATATCTTCTGTTGCACTGCCCGTTTAAACGTTTCAAAGCCCCCCATTTCCTTCAACCACAAACTTACATTTCTGCAGATTTTCCACAGTCTGCCTAATCAGTTCTACTGCACCCATAGTTTACTATAACAACAACATAACAGCTAATATTTATTGATTGCTTACTAGGTGGTGGGCATTGTTCTAAGAAATTTACCTTAATTTTGTTATTACTCACAATAAATTTGTGAGCTAGGTAATATTATTACCCTCATCTTATAGATGAGAAAACGGAGGCAGAGTGTTTTGAAGAAACATGGCCAGTTCAGTTACACAGTTTAGCAAGTAGAGCTGGGATTTGAAATCTCCCCAACCCCTGAAGAGTGATTCTGGTTTTCCCCACTAAATTACTATCCCAGTGCATCCACAGGCAAACCAGTCTTTTCCAGAAATGTACCATTATCCTTCCCCTCTCCCTACTTTTACTCCTATTATTTCCCTGATAATAAAAGGCAGGGTATCTCTATGACTCTCTTTTTTTTTTTTTTTTCTTTTTCAGGAAATAACTTTTTACTTTCTATTGGAGTATAGTTGATTCACAATGTTGTGTTAGTTTCAGGTGTATAGCAAAGTGATTCAGTTATACATGACTCTCTTTTGCTGTCTACTACTAACAGCCCTCCCAATACTCAGACCATAAAGTGTTTCCTATTATCTTAAATATTCTGAACTATATTGTTTAATTAAATACCCTCATATATTTCTTATATATGTTCTACCAACAGTTTCCTTTGCTAGGCTTGTCTCCCTGGAAATATATCCATCCTTCCTCCACTTTATAGCACTGAGCTCAGTGCTAAACCTGTATTCAACACTCAATACAGACAAAACGTGGTAGATTCTCAGTGTAATTGTAAGCATACTGGATCCTGAATTCCATTATCAAATAGCAACCTGGTGGGGTGTTTCCACCCACAACACATGAAAACTCTGACACACTGAAACTTCTTTATCCTCTATCTGTGCAGCTCTCCATGGTGGCAACTGCAGGCACAAAAGTGGATTTCCAGACTGCCATGAATTGAGGAAAACACACACTAGTGATGGGCATACTTCCGTGTAATTAAATGACACCTATCATAGGGTGACACATCAATCTCCACAGGAGTGAAAAAAAAATCACTCATACTTAGAGAGTCTGTATCTTTTCCAATATCTATTCTAACCTAGATGATAGGCAGGCTGGAGATGATGTAACAAAGAGCCCGGAGTCACAATGAGCAAGGTATACACACCGTCTCTAGAATCAGTTTTAAAAAGTTATTTAGCAGCCTGTCTTACGTGTTTGCTTTTTCTCTCAGCTCCAACGGTAAAGGTCTGAATTTCGTAACTGCAATACCCCTGCATCCAGCGTGCCTGTCAGAATTCCCTTTGGTAGCAGTTAGCATTTATTTTACAAGCCTTTATTTGTTGGGAGAAGTTTTGGCTGGAATAAGCTAAAGTAGAGAGTGGGGCAACAATAAATGGATTCAAAGTTGAGCAAAAAATTAAACTCTATGACATTGTAAAGCAAACTAGTCTATGTTAGAGATGTTTCTCCAGAAGCTTCTATTGCTTTTATATCTGATGTTTTTAATCTAGACTCAAGGCCAAGAGTCCTTGCTACCCCCACTCACTGATTCCTCCTTGTGAAGTAACAAACACACAGAATAAAAATTCGGGAACTGCTTTGTAACAAGGTTGACATGTGGTTAATCAAGTTTCATGTGAACTTTAGAAAAAAGTTTATACAACCTGCTCAAAAATAACAAATGAACATATATCAAGAATCAAACAAAAACCAGAGCTGAAAAAGAGAGAACGTCAGAGATTCTCTTTTTAAGTGCATTTATGATGAAGAGGATTAGGTTAGAAAAAACACTAGTCCGGTGGGCTTTCGACTGAATTGCAGTTTAGCTCAGGGTCAAATCTGTCCCCCTGCCAACTGTATACTGGGCTCTATCAGCGACCTCTGCCACTTGATGGAGTTTAGAGCACATTGGGACATAAGGTTATTGAAGAAAAGTCAAAGGTTGATCTCGGTGGTTAGAAACCATTAGGGATTAGAGCAGGAGTGTGAATGAGCAGGAAATTTAAAAAATGGCCTGTGGGCCCTGTCACTTTGCATCTTGTCTTGATTTAATCTCTTTCTGTGGGTTATCCACGCCCACGCCCCATTCCCTCAAGCATTATTCTACTCTTTTGTGTCCTTAAACCATCTCTACTCACATCTGTACCACATAATTGAGACCACATAGGAACCAAGTAGGGATGATGTAAAACTCCTATGTTTAAAAAAAAAAAAAAAGTGTATGTGACTTGAGTTAAAAAAAAAAAAATAGTGCTAAGACAAGATTCAACCTTAAAACACACTGAATCAAATTCTCCCAGGGCAGACGTGGCTTCCTGGGGAAAAGGAAACTTACTGTGTTTACTATGGAAAGCCCTGCTAATTCTTTTATGCCATCAGAAGTGGCTTATGCCTAAGAGTATAAATCATCGACTCTTTCAGCTAACACAGTCATTCTCATTCATGCTTCTACATCTTTATTTATGTTTCTTCCCAATGCCCCTCTTGATTATCTTTCCTGGTATTCTGTATTCCATGCCTAAGCAAAACCTCTCATGGTACTGGAGCATTGTTTCCTCTGGAAAGCTACGTCAGCTCCAGTTTCGTCACTCTCTGACTCCTCTGAACTTCCAAAGCACAAGTTATTTTTGCCTTTTCGTCCTATGGACACTTCACATTCTGATGTAACCTACGAGTCCCTCTTAGAAAGAATGAAAAATGTTTTTTAAATTCATAACACACAGGGGATTATAATAGAAACCAATGTATGGAAATACAGTTATCAAAGTATTTTTAAATTTGTGATATAATATATGATTCTTTTTTAAGGAAGAGATCTAGTTGAAAGTCTAATTACTGTAATGTCAAAGTATGGTGGCTTAATACTTTAAAGTATCCGCAACACTGAAGTATGATATGAAAAACTAGAAATCTAATGACAACTCGCGAGTGTTGCTAAGACCACCGTGTGTGTGTGTGTGTGTGTGTGTGTGTGTGTGCATGTTTGTGTGTGTGTGTGTGTGTGTGTGGTGTTTTCCTACATTCATAATGGAAGAAAATGCAAGATTTCAGTTAGAGCCTAGTGAATATTCCTGAATTCTACCAGGTTGAGAACCCCTGATTTATAACTTAGAGAAATCTCTTATCATCTGTCTTATTATTGCAACTAGTTGGTAAAATCATGACACTGACACTCGTTTTCTCTATACCTTCTTCAGAGAAGAGACTAGTTCTTAGCCCTTTGTAGTAGCTGAACCAGAAGTTTTTGAGCATAATGAAATGAAATTAAACACCAACTTATGTGTAGCTAAAAATGTGCCAAGCCAACCACAAGCATTCCCAGAATTAGTTTTATTTTTCTTTGACATAATTTCTATTTTGCTTTGTAATATACGTCATTGCTTTCATTCCTGTCTCTTCTGGTAAATTGTGTATTCTTAGGGATGGATTCTGCAACAGGTTCTCTCTGTTCAGGTAATGAGAGCTTAAACTCAAGTGGTCATAATAGGACATCTGTGGAATAGGTTAATATAATATAATGAAAAGGAAGAATTGACATATTTCTCAAGAGAGTAAGGAGAGTCAAAGTTTGATGCAAGATTTTGGACTAGAGATTCTTGGAAAATTAGTAAGAAAGCTAAAGTACAGTGAATGTGGTTGGGGGCTCACAACATAATATTCTTTCATTCCTTTCTCAATTGAAATTACAATGTCTTCCTCCTTTAGAATACAACACAATCTGTAATCATCTGAAAGGTGAACTATGATAATACAGAAAATTGGCTTTGAAAACTCTAAAACATGAGTCACATTTCCACATAAGTATTCTGAAGAAACCATATTTTTTTCTTTCAATCATAGTAGGTAAAAACAAGATCAACTAAAATCACTGTCTTGTGGTGAGATTTATGCTCATATATTGTACTTTCCATCTTTATTTCTGGAAGGTGGCAGGTAGGGGCTTTTGGTGGGAATTTAAAACATAGGAGAAAGGGTTGTTGTGATGCTTTCTTCATCTATTCTATGTAGGATTATCCATGTTGGACAATTAGAATTAAAATATATCTTTCTAGGGAGATAAATTTATGTGTGCTGAATTTGCAGTGTTGAGATCACAGGGAAGTTAGAAAAAAAGGACTGGAATTCCAAAGAGAATTAAACAATTGCTTCCTTGTCCAGGAATGTAGATATTTTTTGTTTGCCATACTTTACGTAGTGCAAGGTATATTAATCGGAGTTTCTATAATGTAGTCGTTAAGAGCATAGACTCTGGAATTAAACAGACTGAGTTTATATTTCAACTTACTACCTATAATACACTTAGTATGATGTCTGGATCATAAAAGGTACTCAATGAATATAAATATATTGTTACTGAATGGTTGACTGAGGTCATAGGCTGTGATGAGGTTTTGAAAATCTTCCTTTCAGAGGATAGCTGACTTCTATAAGAAAAAAAAAAAAGGAATGCGTAAATTTGCTGAAGATATTGTGGAAAGAAAATGGAATAAATTATCCTTGTGGAAGAAACCAAGAGTAAGATAAAAGAAAATCAGAAGAGAAATTGTAGAAGGAGTTACTGGAGAGCAGAAATGGAATTATGATAATGTGGTAACACTTAAGTCTTATAGAGACAAAATTTCAAGAAAAATTAAATCTGAGACATTTCACTGCATTTAATAATTGGAAGAATATTGATAAAAGTGCTGGCTTACCAGAGTTCTGGAAATATGATTGAGGAACATGAAGGAAGTTGAAGCAGTAAATATAGAACCAACTTTTTGTCAGTGACTGGAAATTAAAAGATTAGAGAGTAGATGGAGGTGTGGCAAAGTCATGAAAACTTTTTGGGTTTGCTTTTGGTTTTGATTTTGAGACCAAACAAAGGTTAGACAAACCTTTGGAGAAGGGATGGAGAGGACTAAGGATACAAACAAAAGATGAGATAATTGATAAAGCTATGTCTCAAAAGAAATGGGAAAACGTGAATGTAGAGTCAAATTGAAGGATGACTTTTAGAAAGGGGGAGAGACACATACCTTTCTGACTCAAGAAAGAATGATTTAAAAATGGGTGGAGTTAGAATTGAAGGTCATAAACTGGTAGATGAAGAAATTCCAACCAGATGACCTGAACGTATTCACTAAGGTGTAAGGTGTAAAATACAAAGAGACGTGCACTGCTGTCCTCCTGGTCCAAGAGCCAACCCAGAAGGGTCAAACTTAGTACTCCTTCCCATAGAAATTCCTGAGGCCAAAGAAAACAGGGTAGTGTGTAGCTTTCCCGCTAAGTATGAAGAATGGCATGAATGAAGAATAGTGACTGAAAGTAAAAGGGACAATGTACAAGGAAGTACTTCAAAAACAAAAGAAATTTCTAAGTAAATGGTGCATGGATATGGGTCAGTTAAATCAGGTTTGCCTACTTCACAGTTAAATATAAATTTTAAGAGTTAATGGATATAAGTGTAAAGTTAATTTCATTAGACCAGCTGGAGGGATAGGGTGACGGAAAAGAGTTACTTTACTTTTACATGTTGGCATTCCAAGAAGCCACGATTTACAAATGCCCCATATGAAATACAGCTTTTAAAATACTGAGACCCGTTGGACTTCAATAGAATTCTGACACGTACGTGTAGAACAATTCTAATTCCTTCCGGTTTCCCATTCTTCTTTTGCATTATGCAGTGCTGACAGAGCAGCCACATTTCCCAAGAGCTCCCTTTTCCTCAGCCCAGATGTTGCTCCAGTTGTGACTTTGAAAAACTGAATATTTCAGATTTACCCATTGCTTTCTTTTCACGATGTGACTAATTCAAACTATGGCCGAAGGTTGACCAGGTCTCTAAGACAAAGAGTCAAGTAACTGCCTTGCTCTTCCATCCATGAAGAACTTCTCAGGGAGTCAGGGGTTGTCCCTCAATTACTAGATACTTTTCTGTAACAAGTCAAGTACCAGTTGAGACACATTTTTACTTACAAGTTAATTTTATTTTTTTATTATTCCTGACATGTGCACCATTCTTTTACCTTGGAGGAAAATGCATTATATTAGATAAGTGCATATCATAAATTTTATTTTACAGGACATCTTTCTTCTCAGAGTGAAAGAATAATCCTAATGTATTTGTGCTGAACACTCTTTACATGTAGATAGAGGTGTTTTATTTCTGACACCTCCCTGGGTCAATCAGGTGTGTCTTTGATCTCCTTGCAGACTACAGGCTTGAGGTTTGAATGTAAAATGCTAAGAGACATTTACATCCATTCAGATTACTATTTTTAGAAAAGCATGGATGGTAGAATGGGTAAGGGAGTGGAGGAGAGTAAAAAATTCTAAGGAAAACAAATGCAGACCAGATGTTAGTTGGCAAGTTTCCACTCTGCAGACACTGGGCTGCCAGATGAGGTTAAAGAGCATGGATACCAACTTAATTTAATACAGAATTAGATGCTCTTCAGTGGTAAGGCCAGTGCTAATTGAGACAAATAATGATGATATGAAATTGCATTTTCTTTTCTTCTTTATCCCTGTCCCTCATTTATATTTGGGAAAAAATAAATATTCTTAGACATGATCAGGATTCACAATGACCCCAACTTGCCTGCGCTTTAAACATCCAAAGACTGTTGTAAAGAAGGCTTAATGTCCCTATGATTTCACTTCTCTGGGGTTCCTTCTAAGGCTGGGGGCATGGCTCAAGAGCCCCATAGGAAGGAAGAAAATGAGATAAAAGGGAATACTATGCATAATTAACACAAGAACTTGGGTTCATCAATATTCTTTTGAACACATGCTATGTGTCCAGCATGTGTTTCACTCAGGTTCAGAGAAGCTCCATATTGCAGTTATATTTGTTCAGGTTCTAGATGGGAAAACTTGAGTACAGATATACTATGCAATCTGATGAAGTTCACAGTTCTGAGTGGCAGATGAAAATTTTAATCACAAGTCCCTTTACTACTAGCCCAATGCATTATTCCTCTTCCCCATACTTGCCATATAGCTGGTATCAGCATTGTATTAGTTTCATGTAGCTGCTGAAAGTTACCGTAAAGCTAGTAGCTTAAAATAACACATATCTATTGTTTTACTGTTCTCTTCATTAAAAGTCTGATACAGGTCTCACTGGGCTAAAATTAAGGTGCCAGCAGTGCCATGTTTCTTTATGGAGACTCTAAGGGGTAATTCATTTCCTTGGTTGCTTTTTTATTTTACCTATCATCTATCTATCTATCTATCTATCATCTATCTATCTATTATCTATCTATCTATCTATTATCTATCAATCTATCTATCTATTTTCCATATATCTATTATCTATCTACCTATTATCTATCTATCTATCTATCAATCTATCTATCTATTTTCCATCTATCTATTATCTATCTACCTATTATCTATCTATTATCTATCTACCATCTATCTATTATCTATCTACCTATTATCTATCTATTATCTATCTATTATCTATCTATCTATTATCTATATATCTATTATCTACATATCTATTATCTACCTATTATCTATCTACCTATTATCTATCTATCTATTATCTATCTATTATCTATCAATCTATCTATTATCTATATATCTATTATCTATCTATCTATCTACCTATTATCTTTCTATTATCTATCTATCTATCTATCTATTTCAGCTTCTGTGGACCAAGAGCATTCCTTGGATTATAGCCACCTTTCTCCATCTTCATAGCCAGGATGTTGCATCTCTCCTTTATTTTTTCATCACATTTCCACCTGACTCTACTAACCTACCTTCCTCTTCCACTTTTAAGAAAAATTGTAATTATTTTAGGCTCATCTGAATCATCCAGGATACTCTCCCTATCTCAAGGTCCCTAACTGAATCACATCTGCAAAATCCCTTTTACCATGGAAGGTAATATAGTCACAGGTTCCAATGATTAGCACTTAGACATCCTAGGACATTATTCTGCCTACCACAAACATATAACCTCTCAACTCCTTTAATGAACCTTCCCCACTACCCCATCCAACACTGTTTCCAGGATTCATCTTGCTATTCTGTTTGTGCCTTTTCTTCTTTACTCAGTTCTGCCTACTAAATGCCACTCTTGATTCTTATGTTCTAGAATAGATCCATGGTGAAGGTGTAATCTTCTTGATTCTCTTTATGGCTTGTGCAAGTGAGTGTGATACTTCTTAAGGAGAGAAGGATACAGAATAAGGTCTTTTCTGTGGATAGTTCATAACACAGACAAAATACGTGGACAACATTGTTGTTACAGGCTGACTTCTGGGAAAGCAGGCTCTGAGATGGAGTTTAACATTCAAGTTATTCATTAAAAAGTTAGAACCAACATCTGAGGAAGGGATGAAAAGGAAACAGAAGTGAGCAGGGAGAGAAGTTGAGCTGTGAAGCAGGACTCAAAACATCCTTGAATAACCCAGTGGGGCAGTCCAGAGCTAGAATGATTCTTCAGAGGCAACGTGAGTTGGGCTGGAAAAGCAGGTTTTTACTTCTGCAGTGACTGCTTTTCAAAAGCATTGAATCTCTCAGTTGCTGAGGCTCGTCCTTTCTTTAAGGAGGATCTGGATGGTACATCACAGTGTCCACCAATTTTCTTCTTTTCTTATGTTCTCCTCTTTTCTCTTCTTGGCTTTGTTTTCTTCTCCCTTTTTATTTTTACGTTGTTGTTTTCCTTCAACTCGCATTTCCTTACCTCCAGTAGTTTTGTGTCTATAGAGTTTTCTGTGCATAAATATTAAATGTGCTCATTTGGGTTATGCAGAAGACACGGGGCAGGTTTCATGGCTTACATGGTATGCCCCTTACTCAAGATATTATACAATAGCATATAATCACATCATAGAAGGTAACTAGGGCCAAGAGTATATTTAGTGTGGTTTATAGCCCTCCAACAAGTTGAAATCTTTTTTTTTTTTTTTTTTGCGGTTCATGGGCTTCTTACTGTTGTGGCCTTTCCCGTTGCAGAGCACAGGCTCCGAACGAGCAGGCTCAGCAGCCATGGCTCACAGGCCCAGCCACTCCGTGGCATGTGGGATCCTCTCGGACCGGGGCACAAACCCTTGTTCCCTGCATTGGTAGGCAGACTCTCAACCACTGCACCACCAGGGAAGCCCCGAGTTGAAATCTTTTTGTGTTTAATCTCACAGATTTTCCTTTGAGATCTGATCAAAATATGCAATTTTCTCCATATTTTATTCCTTTACTTGTTTCCTTTTATCATGATATCCTTCTGCATTTCACCATCCACCCAAAGACAACTATTTTAGTGTATGTAATGGGTATAGTTTTGTGGTGCTTTTTGTGTTGTTTCAAAGACAGTATGGTACTGGCACAAAAACAGGAATATAGATCAATGGAATGGGATAGAAAGCCCAGAGATAAACCCACGCACATAAGGTCACCTTATTTTTGATAAAGAAGGCAAGAATATACAATGGAGAAAAGACAGCCTCTTCAATAAATGGTGCTACACGTAAAAGAATGAAATTAGAAGACTTCCTAACACCATACACAAATTGTGACCACCTAGAGGGGTGGGATAGGAGGGTGGGAGGGAGACATAAGAGGGAGGGGATATGGGAATATATGTATACATATAACTGATTCACTTTGTTACACAGCAGAAACGAACACACCATTGTAAAGCAATTATACTCCAATGAAGATGTTAAAAATTTTTAAAAAGTATATTGTTATTTTGTGCACTACATTGACTACTTCTCTCAAATAACTGAGTAAAACGATTCTTCCACTAATGTTGCCATGCTTTATCCAACCCCAGCAACCAGAGCTTAATTACATAAAATCAGAAGTCAAATATTATAACTCTATGCCTTTAATGTTTCTTGCCTTCAACAGTTTTTTATACCCTCTTGCTAGCTTCCTAGTTCAACCTGTGATTCTCTAAGTTTTCAACTGCAGCAACCTCTTTCTACTTCCAATTTCTGCCTACAGTTTACTCCCAATCATTTCCATTCTATAAGTTTCCAAAAGGACAATCATCCTGTTCCACAGGTCTAAATATGCTTGGAAATCTTTAATATGCCTTTGTTGCTTATTTTATTTTCACAAAATATCCTGTTTCTATCAAATATTCACCAAATCCGAGACCTTGTAAAGCATACAAGTTTATACTACCCAACTGTATCTTTGGTTTTCTTGTTACCATGTCTGTGTCTTTGTGAGCCTCTTTGCTTGTCATGTTCTCCCTGAATATGACGTATGAATCTTTCTTATACTTCAGAGATTTTCTCCACAATCCCTGCTCTCTAAATCCTCCCCTTTATTTCTCTCCCAGATATCTTCTCTCCCCCCCTTCTGTCTCTCTCTCTCTTTCTCTCTCCCTCTCTCTCATATTTATAAGTGCTTGCTTTTATACTCAGGTAGTCCAGAACACGTTCTGTTTCGTATCATATGAGCCAATCCAATCAGAATATAAACCCCATGAGGACAAGGACACAATCTCTTATACAGTACACTCTGCACATCTTATACAGGGCTCTGGAAACATTAAGTGTTGTATAAATTACTGTTGAGTTGCATTGAAATTGTAAATACTCTTGCTGATTGAACTGAGCTTAGCCTAAAAGGAGTCGGAAATTGTGAAATAAAGAGTCATTAAGTATTTAGGAAATCACCAGAGAAGAAACTACAGCCAGAGTGTTCATCCTCAGAGGTCATATTTGGTAACTATTTGGTTCTTTTCTAAGACACACTCATTATTTTTACAGCTGGAGAAGCCTGAGAAAATGTTCTTGTTTGAGAGATCACCTTTTTCACAGGCTGATGCCAAGCTAAAATAAATTTCATGAAAAAAGAAATATTCCAAAGCAAACCAGGAAATAACAAACAGAAAATGCCCTTTTTTTTTATACTTGTGAGTTTGTTTTCTTAGCATTGACCTTTTTCCTTTCCTCTAGTTTGCTGTGTCTTATTATTAGGAAAAATTGGCACTAATTATTGGTTTATTCTCTACAGATGCCCATTTTTCATATGTTGCAGATTCTGTAGTGTGATTATTTATCAGAAGCACTTTGCTACAGGAAATCTTTTCTCTCTCTATTCCTATTTGGATCCAGATTGGATATATTTCCCCCCTGCTCCCAAGCTCCTTTCTCACACAGCAGTATATCTGGGTGTCTCATGGTATCAGTGACCATATTTTCTCACAAACAGAGTAGAATTTGGTGGCATAAATAAAATTCAGAGTGACAAAGAGTTAAAAAAAAAAAGAAAGAAACTCTGGACATTAGTATAGCATGTGTAAACTATAAAAGAGCTTTTGCAAAACTCTATTGTAGAAAACATGTATCCTGATTCCACCATCTACTGGTAAATATGATATATATCCTCCTTGGAGATTAAACATGCTTGTTAGTATTTAAGGTTCTGAGAAGTCCTACATAGAGGAAACCTGTTAAAATATTTTTTTCATAACCAGGGCTTTATTTTTGCCTTATATTAATTTCCTCTTTTTAAAAAATGGACAGTTTATTAGCATTTATAAAATACCTGAGAACTGAAAATTTATACCAAATTAGATTTAGCTTCAGATAAAAATGACAAGAATATTATAGTGTTTGTAAAAGATGGCAGTTTATTTCTCTTTTATGGGTAAATAAATTCAAAAGTAGACATTACATAGCTAATGTGGTGGCTCCATAGTGTTACTGGGGACACAAGGTCCTATTTTTCCAGCCTATCATTATAACATGTTTTTCTTTTCATGGTCATTTCATAGTAAACAATGGTTGATGATGTTCTGATGCTTAAATTGGTGCTGGATCCCAGAAGAAGGAGGAATAACAAGATGACAAAACTGGGATGAAATCCTTTTTAAGGGAACTTTCTAGAATTACCATTGGCCATTACTACTTACAGTACTTTGAATGGTACTTGGTCACATGGTTACATGTAGTTCCAAAGATGGAAGAAAATGTAGTCTTTAATCCTGGGTGGGAGAAAGGACAGTTTGGATGTAGTGGAAAACTATCAATCTCTTCGAAAATTACTATAAACCTAAAGTGTTGAATTAAGTTACCATTGTGCTGATTAGCCTAATTTTCCAGCCTTCCTTTATTTACAACTTCTGGTAGTTTCTTTTCGCATGTGGAAGATAGAATGAAAGGATGATGCAATATTGGAGGCAGGGAGACCAATAGGAAGCTTCTATGCTGTTCTAGGTAAGAAATATAAATGTCTTTGATTGCAGGAGTGTCAATAATGTTAAGTGATCAGATTCAGGGTATGTAATGAAGGTACATCCTCCTGGATTTTCTGATTTATTAGATGTACAATATGAAGGAAATAGATGAATCCAAGATAACTTCTAGATTTTAAGACAGAACAACTGAGTGAAAAAAATGTGCCAGTTACTTTGATTAATGAAAGCTTGTGGGAAGAGTCAATCGGGGCATGTGGAGAAAAATAGCTCTTGGCAAAATACTTTTGAAATGCTTACTGGACTCCCAAAAGCAAGCATAAAATAAGCATATGCACTTATGACTATAGGGAAGAAATGGTGTCAGGGAACAGAGCCCTGGAACACCCTAAAATTTATTAAAGAGGTAAAAGAGAGATAGAAAAAGATCATGAGAAGGAGCATCCAGTGAGGTTGAAAAAGTTTGGGTCACACAAACCAAGAAAGGAAAATGTTTTTAGAACAAAGGAATAAGGTCATCAACTCAAATGAGTATGTGAGTTTTGGTAAGATAAGGACAGAATATTACCCGTGGATTCTGACAATAACGGGTTCACTGGTGGCCTGGGTGAGGGAGATTTTAGTGAGACGTTGGGATTAAAAGTCCCATCAGAGTGTTCTGGAAAGGGATTGAATGGCAAGGAAGAGGAGTCAGGAAGAGTAGGTGATATTAAAGAGCTTCGTGTTGAAACGTATCAGGGACTTAGGATCCTAGCTAGAGGAATCAGGTCAAGATTTCGTTGCATGTGCGTTTTGTTTGTTTGTTTTAACAGGTCTGCTCTTAAAACATGCTTTTTTATGCCCATAGGAAAGACTGATTAGGAAGAGAGTAATCTGTGACACAATAGAGTAAAAGAAAATGGTTGTACTGGTAAATGTCAATGGTACCAAGATAAACACAGAATTATAATCAATTTTTCCAGACCAGAAATACTTCACATAATAAAATAAAATGATAACATAGGTTGGATTTCAGGATGTGGTACAACGGTTAAGACTGACTTAGCCCATCATGCTCCACAATTAATGATGTGCAGTTGATAAAGATGAAGAATTTGCCCTAAAAGAAGTTGAGAAGAGTCCAGAAAAAAAAAGTGTTATGTTTTAGCTACTTCTTCAGAAGAAAACTGACACAATTTCTAGAGAAAAAAAACAGAAGAGGGAGGTCATGCAGTGCCCTCCATTTCTAAAACCACTCTAGGGGACACAAAAGTGAAAAGGAGTCTATGGTTTGAGATGATCTTAATCATTTATAAAAGATAAGGGGTCAACAACTATAGAAATGTGGGTAAAGATTCAAGACTGCAGATGAGGCTCTTCTTGAAATCTATAGTATGAAACTCACTATGAGGATACAAGGGAGGTCAACCCCAGTGAATCTCATAAAAGTGAAATTAAAAATATGTGAAATGTGTGTGAAAGCAAAGATTAAAGCATATCTCCAGTGAAAGTGATACAAATAGTCTGAAAGGAGTTGTAATAAAATCAATGACTTTAGAAGGTGAGTTTTTTCGTGTTGGTCCAGCCCTTTCCCCAATTTTGAACAGTTAATAGACAAAATTCCCTATGCACAGTTATCATGTTGCAGAAGGACACTGTGTGACTTGGGGGTATATCTGTGTCACCAAATCAACAAACCATGTTTGCAGGACACCGGGTGACTTGGGGGTATATCTGTGACATCAAGTCAACAAACCACGTCACAGATTCTAATCAAGATGCTTACTATGATGGCTTCGCTGTGGTTTCTAGTTCAAGGCACCTAAATGGCTTCAGCATACAAATCGATGGGTTACTAAAAAATATTTGGAAATAATGTGAAAACTAATTCACAAATTTCTGTTCAGATCATTTTGGTTGATAATTTTATATTCTCAAGTACACAAAAAAATATTCCTTGGGAGTCGTTTCTGTTCAGTGTTTGAATTTCATAACACTTATTAGACTTATGCAATCTTTCTAATTCCTCCTGCCTCCCGCCACCCCGCCCCAGAGTATTTTCACCTTTCACATGTGGATTTGCTTTGGTCTCAGGACATCTCAGGGAGGTGGATTGGATGGCCATATTCATCTGCATTTTATAAACCAGAAGCTTCTTCAGAATGGGAAGTACTTGCACTCCTATAGCCAAAGAAACCTCCATGAATGGCCTGTGGAAGACCTGTCATTCCAGTTGGAACTACCTATATCTGGTCATATCTGAACTCTTTAAAAACATGTTGTTTAGCAAAATTGCTTCAAATATTAGAGATCTGGCATTTCAGCCATGCACGCTTATACGTGCAAATACATTGACCTGGAAGTCATGTTACAGAAAGGGAGCAAAATATAAATTCATACAGCAGCTACATAATTTATGTGTAAGATTATGTATTTCTTTATAAGACATAGAGAAAGTATAGATACTTTAAAATATCCTCAAAGATCTCACTTTATTAAAACTAACTGGACTTTAAATTCACAAATAGTTTTCTCTCATACAACAATTAAAAGCTGCTGTTACTTCTCAGAAAAAGAAATAAAAGAAACAAGAAAATAAATTTGAAAGAGATTTTTCCTTCTTTTAGTTATACTTTTGGTATACTTTTCATTCTGAGCTTTTATTGTGGTAGTCGTAAAATAATCATTTTCTGATTATTTTTCTCCACAATCTTAATTTTCTTCTCTTTATCTACTTAATTATTAGTTATAATTTTCATTGTCTTTTACATAAATAAGAGGGAGTAATTTTGAGATACTAAAATACAACCCCAAAGAAACTTCTACGGAATGTCTTTTCTTGTAAATTAATGTTTAAACAAATTGATCCACAGACATACAGTTTGAAAAATCTCAAGATTGGTTTTGAAAATTTTACTGCATACTTTAGGCCCTAAAAATGAAGCACCAGATGCAGAAAGCTAAATCGCACATTTTACAATCTAAAAGTCTTTCCCTCAGAAAAAATACTTGATTCCTTGTCCTCTTTTACCACATAGTTGGTTTATGCGTGTGTGTGTTTTAATATAGAGCCCAGTTATGACACAATATTTGTTTTCTTTTGTATTCTCCCAACTGGCTGAAAATTACCCAGATGAATAATCTGGCACTAGTTTTCTGTTCCTGTCTCTGTAGCCTGGCATTAGCAGTTGAACTGCTCACTTAACTCTCTCCTCCACTCCAGCTTCAAGGGCTCCATGCAGAACTATACCTTAGCACCAAGTACTATTTAGTTGTCTACAAGAAAAACTCTTTTGCTCAGAAAAACTCCATTTGTCAATGAATGCACCTAAATACCATCATTTGTGATCAAAGTGTCAAATGGAATATTTTGGGAACTGTGTGTAAATTTTCTGGCACCCTCTGCTTCTAGGCGAATATTCTGTGATATTGCATTCTGAATGTAGATTTCCACAGAACACAGAAGAATGCCAAAGTCCTAAGTACCATGTGGTCTGGCCAATCCATGAAATAAAGCCTTTTCAAATTGTATAGAAATATATGTTAATTGAAAGCACTTTCACAGTTGTCATATTTTTTTCACAATAACTCTGTAGGATAACGGTAAAGCAGACAATAATTATATCCATTTTATAGATGGAGAGACTCATGTGATGATTCCCATCTCAATTTTCTTTTTTCTTTTAATATCACCAGTGTTCTCTCAAAGAACCTTGATGCTTCCTTGGAAGTTCATCTATTCATTACTTTTCAATAGAATCCATTGAGATGTTACTAGGGTTCATCTTTACCCTTCCATTTCTGGAGTTAACATTCTAGATTACAGGGCTTCCCTTGTGGCACAGTGGTTAAGAATATGCCTGCCAATGCAGGGGACACAGGTTTGAGCCCTGGTCCAGGAAGATTTTACATGCCATGGAACAACTAAGCCCGTGCACCAAAACTACTGAGCCTGTGCTCTAGAGCCCACAAGCCACAACTACTGAGTCCGTGTGCCACAACTACTGAAGCTTGCGCTCCTAGAGCCTATGCTCTGAAACAAGGGAAGCCACTGCAGTGAGAAGCCTGTGCACCGCAACAAAGAGTAGCCCCTGCTCACAGCAACTAGAGAAAGCCCATGCACAGCCATGAAGACCCTACACAGCCAAAAATAACATAAATAAAATAAGTTTATTTTAAAAAATTCTAGACCACAGAATTTGCCACGTGCCTAGATTACTTCCATAACTTTCCAGATGTTCTCCCTAGCTATGTTCTCTTCTCCTTTTAGGTGGTGTCCAGAAGTTAGACAGTTATAGGAGAGTGGTTAAATAAAAAATTAAAAAGTTCCAGAGAAAGGGAATGCTAGCTTGGCATATTCTTGAGAAACTATAAGACATTTACTATCACTGGAGACTGGAGTACAAAATCAGGACTTGTGTGAGATGGGGCTGGAGAAGAAAATGGGAGTAGGTCATTTAGACATTTACAATCCATGTCAAGGAAAGTTTATCCTGAAAGCAAGGAGGTTTTAAGAGTTTTATATGTGAAAATGACATAATCAAATATGGATGCTTGCAAATTCAATCAACACCCAAATTATAAAATGAGATAATATATTAGTGCATAAGGAGAACAGTACACTACAAAGGATGAAAGATAATTGGAAGACTGTGTCAGTAAACTAGTCAAGTGATTATGGTATTCTGTATTAAATTACTGGCAATGGAGTGAATAAAACGGATTGCTTTAAAAATACACAGGAAATAGATTTAAAATACATGGTTAATGATTGGAAGTAGAAGTAACTATTGAAAAAGTCAAGAATAATTCATAAAGTCTCACTTTAGAACTAGTTTATGATGATGATTCCCCTGAATAGATAATGCAGTATTTAAATTCCAATATGGAAATGATGAGTTTGAGATGATTGCATGCATCCAAATGGAGATGTCTTATGGACAGCTTAATGCACAGGACTGAGGTCCAGGAAAGATACAAACTTAGGTGTCATCTGTATAAATGGAGCAGCTGTTGAATGAATACACACATGGCTATAGTAGGACCTCGTATGTGCAGGATGCTAAGAAGCATACTGTTTATACTTCATTGGTCTTGTCTACTTTGGACACCAGTTTGAGGTCAAATATATAAAATAATTCTTTATCCATAAGGGGTAACATAAATTTTATCAAAACAATAAAAAGTGTAGTACAAAGCATTAAAATTAATATATATGGTCATGTACTTACTATGAACAAGGCATTATTTTATTTTATTTTCCAGAAAAGATATTTTATTTTATTCATTTATTTTTATTTTGTTGGAGTATAGTCACTTTACACTGTTATGTCATTTTCTGCTGTACAGTAAAGTGAATATGTATACATATATCCTCTTTTTTGGATTTCCTTCCCATTTATGTTACCACAAAGCACCAAGTAGAGTTCCCTGTGCTATACAGTAGGCTCGTACCTGGTACGATTTCAATTTTCTTAAATTTACCAAGGCTTGATTTGTGACCCAAGGTATGATCTATCCTGGAGAATCTTCCAAGAGCACTTGAGAAAAATGTGTATTCTGTTGTTTTTGGATGGACTGTCCTATAAATATCAATTAAGTCCATCTTGTTTAATGTATCATTTAAAGCTTGTGTTTCCTTTTTATTTTCATTTTGGGTGATCTGTCCATTGGTGAAAGTGGGGTGTTAAAGTCCCCTACTATGATTGTGTTACTGTCGATTTCCCCTTTTATGGCTGTTAGCATTTGCCTTATGTATTGAGGCGCTCATATGTTGGTTGCATAAATATTTACAATTGTTATATCTTCTTCTTGGATTGATCCCTTGATCATTATGTAGTGTACTTCTTTGTTTCTTGTAATAGCCTTTATTTTAAAGTCTATTTTGTCTCATATGAGAATTGCTACTCCACCTCTCCTTTGATTTACATTTGCATGGAATATCTTTTTCCATCCCCTCACTTTCAGTCAGTATGTGTCCCTAGGTCTGAAGTGGGTCTCCTGTAGACAGTATATATATGGGTCCTGTTTTTATATCCATTCAGCCAGCCTATGGCTCTTGGCTGGAGCATTTAATACATTTACATTTAAGGTAGTTATCAATATGTGTGTTCCTATTATCATTTTCTTAATTGTTTGGGGTTTGTTTTTGTAGGTCTTTTCCTTCCCTTGTGTTTCCTACCTAGAGAAGTTCCTTTAGCATTTGTTGTAAAGCTGGTTTGCTGGTGTTGAATTCTCTTAGCTTTTGCTTGTCTGTAAAGCTTTTAATTTCTCCATCGAATCTGAATGAGATCCTTGCTGGGTAGAGTAATCTTGGGTGTAGGTTTTTCCCTTTCATCACTTTAACTATGTCCTGCCACTCCCTTCTGACTTGCAGAATTTCTGCTGGAAGATCAGCTGTTAACCTTATGGGGATTCCCTTGTGTGTTATTTGTTGTTTTTCCCATGCTGCTTTTAATATTTTTTCTTTGTATTTAATTTTTGATAGTTTAATATGTGTCTTGGTGTGTTTCTCCTTGGATTTATCCTGTATGGGACTCTCTGCACTTCCTGGACTTGATTATTTCCTTTCCTATATTAGGGACATTTTCAACTATAATCTCTTCAAGTATTTTCTTAGTCCCATTCATATTCTCTTCTTCCTCTAGGACCCCTATAATTGAAATTTTGGTGCATTTAGTGTTTTCCCAGTGGTCTCTGAGACTGTCCTCAATTCTTTTCATTCTTTTTTCTTTATTCTGCTCTGTGGTAGTTACTTCCACTATTTTATATTCCAGGTCACTTATCCGTTCTTCTGCCTCAGTTATTCTGCTATTGATTCCTTCTAGAGAATTTTTAATTTCATTTATTCTGTTGTTTATCATTGTTCGTTTTTTCTTTAGTTCTTCTAGGTTCTTGTTAAACGTTTCTTGCATTTTCTCCATTCTATTTTCATGATTTTGGATGAACTTTACTATCATTACTCTGAATTCTTTTTCAGGTAGACTGCCTATTTCTTCTTCATTTGTTCAGTCTGGTGGATTTTTACCTTGTTCCTTCATCTGCTGTGTGTTTCTCTGTCTTCTCATTTTGCTGAACTTACTGTTTGGAGTCTCCTTTTCACAGGCTGCAGGTTCATAGTCCCCTCTGGTTTTGGTGTCTGACCCCAGTGGCTACATTTCTAAGGTTAGTTCAGTGGGTTGTGTAGGCTTCCTGGTGGAGGGGACTGCTGCCTGTGTTCTGGTGGATGAGGCTGGATCTTGTCTTTGTGGTGGGCAGGACCACATCTTGTGGTGTATTTTGAGGTGTCTGTGACCTTATTATGATTTTAGGCAGCCTCTCTGCTAATGGGTGGTGTTGTGTTCCTGTCTTGCTAGTTGTTTGGCATAGGGTGTCCAGCACTGTAGCTTGCTGGTCGTTGAGTGGAGCTGGTTCTTAGCATTGAGATGAAGATCTCTGGGAGAGATTTCGCTGTATGATATGATGTGGGGCCAGGAGGTCTCTGGTGGACTAATGTCCTGAACTCGGCTCTCCCACCTCAGAGGCTCAGGCCTGACACCTGGCTGGAGCACCAAGACCCTGTCAGCCATGCAGCTTTAACATTTAAGAGTCCAGCTGCTGATGATCAGAGTGCCATCCATGAAACAGCTCCCACTCCTCAGAGCAGAGCAAGAAATGCCTGCTCGTAGGTGGTAGCAACTTCATTCTATAATTTCTTTTTCCTTGTTAAGTCACCTTTTCCCTTAAAGGAAACACTTTACAACTTCTCTTTGGTATATCCAAATTACCAGAATCACTATTCCAACCTTTGGGCCCTGTTATTAATTAAATAATGGTCACTTGAATACAAGCACAGTGATACTGCGATGGCCAATCTGATAACCAAGATGGCTGCTAAGTCTGAATTCATTTTTTAGTTCTACCCTTTCTTGATGGAGTCTTCAGCATTTTCTATATAGAGTATAGTCATTTGCAAATAGTGAATTTTACTTCTACCTTTCCAATTTGGATGACTCATTTCTTTTTGTTGCCTAATTGCTCTGGCTAGGATTTCCAATACTATGTTGAATAGAAGTGGTGAGAGTAGATGTCTTTTTTCTGATCTTAGAGGAAATGCTTTCAGTTTATCACCATGGAGAATGATGTTCACTGTGGCCTTGTCCTGTATGGTTTTTATTATATTGAGGTACATTCCCGCCATACACTTTGTTAAGGGTTTTCTTTTATTTTTTAATCATAAATTGATGTTGAATTTTCTCAAATATTTTTCTGCATCTATTGAGGTGATCATATAATTTTTATTCTTTATTTTGTTAATGTGGTGTATCACATCAACTGATTTGCAGATGTTGAAACATCCTTGCATCCCTGAAATAAATCCTACTTGATCATGGTGTATGAACCATTTAATCTATTGCTGAATTCAGTTTACTAATATTTTCTTGAGGATTTTTATATCTATATTTATCAGGAATATTGGTCTTTAATCTGCCCCCCCCCCAAATATCTATCTCTCTCTTCCTATCTTCTCTCTCTCTTGGCATTCTTTCCTAGTTTTGGTATCAGCATAATGGCCTTATAAAATGTATTTGGAAGAGTTCCCCTTTCTTTTAATTTTTGGAAGAGTTTGAGAAAAATCGATAATTAATTCTCTTTGAACATTAGGTAGAATCCACCAGTGAAACCATCTGGTCCTGGACTAGTTTTTTGGGAGGTTTTTGATGACTGATTCAATCTCCTTATCAGTAATCTGTCTGTTCATTTTTCGATTTCATCATGATTCAGTCCTGATAGGTTGTATGTTTCTAGGATCTTATCCATTTCTTGTAGATTGCTCAATTTTTTTGTGTATCATTGTTCACAGCAGCCCCTTATGATTCTTTTTACTCCTGTGGTATCAGCTGTGATACTCCTCTTTCATCTTTGATTTTATTTATTTGAATCTTCTCTCTTTTTTTTTCTTTTCTTGCTGAGTCTAGTTAAAAGTTCATCAATTTTGTTTATATTTTCAAGGAACCATTTCTTAGTTCCAGGAAGCCCAGAAAGTTCCAAATAAGATGAACCCAAAGAGATGCACACCAACGCATGTTATAACTAAATGTCAGAAGTTAAAGATAGGGAGAGAATATTAAACTTAGCAAGAGAAAAACAATCTGTCACATACATGGGAACCCCCATAAAATTATCAGAAGATTTTTCAACACAAACTTTGCAGGCCTAGAAGGGAGTGGCATGATATATTCAAAGTGCTGGGGAAAAAAAATAATCTACCCAGCATAGTTGTGGCTCAGAATTTAAGGAGATATAAAGAGTCTTCCAAATAAAAACTAAAGTAGTTCATCACCACTAAACCAGTATTATAAGAAGGGGTAAAGGGACTTCTTTAAGATGAAGAGAAAGAGAGGCTAATTAGTAACAAAACACATATGAAAGAATAAATCTCAATGGAAAACTAAATATATTGTAAAGGTAGTGGATTAATTACTTATAAAGCTATTATGAAGGTTAAGAGACAAAAGTAGTAAAAGTAACTATGATTACAATAATTAGTTAAGTAATATACAAGATAAAAAGACATAAAATGGGACATTAAATACATAAAGCAAAGGGGGAGAAAGTAAACATGTTGAGCTTTAGAATGAGATCAAAGTTAATTTGTTATCAACTTAAAATAGACTGTTACAGATATAAGATGTTATATGTAAGTCTCATGGTAACCACAAAGCAAAAACCTATAGTAAATATACAAAAGATAAAGAGAAATGAATATAAGCACACTATCAAAGGAAGTGAACAAGAGAGTAAAGATACAGATAGGAACTACAAAAATAGCTAGAAAACAATTAACAAATTGGCAATAAGTACATATCTATCAATAATTATTTTAAATGTAAATTGACTAAATTCTCCAATCAAAAGACATAGAGTGGCTGAATGGATAAAAAGAAACAAAATAATACTTATCTATATTCTGACTATAAGAGACACACTTTAGATGTAAGGACACACACAGACTGAAAGTAAAGGGCTGAAAAGAGATATTCTATGCAAATGGAAACCAAAAGAAACCTGGAGAGGATATTCTTATATCAGAGAAGTTGAACTTTAAAATAAAGACTGTAGTAAGAGTCAAAGAAATTCACGACATAACAATAAAGAATTCAATCGAACAAATATTATTTTCACCCATGATAGGAGCAACTAAATATATAAAGCAAACATTAACAGACCTCAAGTGAGTAATAGACCACAATACAATAATAGTAGAGGACTTTAGTAACCCACTTATATCAATGGATATATCATCCATAAAGAGAATTAGTAAGAAAACATCAGCCTTAAACAACATGTTAGAAAAGGTTGATATTTACAGGACATTTCATCCAAAAGCAACAGAACACACATTCTTCTCAAGTTCACATGGAACATTTTCCAAGATAGATCACATGGTAGGCCATAAAACAAGTCTTAATAAATTTAACAGGGTTGAAATCATATCAAGCACTTTTTTCCAACCACAGTGGTATGAAACTGGAAATTATGTGTAAATAACTGGAAAATTCACAAATATGTGGAGATTAAACAACATGCTACTGAATAACCAATGGGTCAAAGAAGAAATCAAATGAGAAATAAAAAATATCTTGAGACAAACAAAAGTGGAAAAGTAATATACCAAAATTTATAGGATGCAGTAAAGAAAGTTCTAAGTGGTAAGTTCATAGTGATCAATGAAGAAAGAAGAAAAGTCTCAAATAAACAACATAACTTTGAACCTTAAGAAACAAAAAAAGAACAAGCAAAGCCCAAAGTTAGTAGAAGGAAAGAAATAACAAAACTTAGAGCAGAAATAAATGACAATAAATTTTTTAATAGACAAGATAAATGAAACTAAGAGCTGGTTCAATGTGCCTTTATAAACTGGACAAATAATTTTTAGAAGTTGATTCTCACCTGCTCTGATTCTTTCAGAATCTAACTATAAATTTTATTGGTGGAGGAATGGAGAATACTACACTAATCCCTAGAAAGTATTATGAGGATCCCACTTTTAGTAGTGTATTTTACAACAATATATTTATGTCATTAATAGATGGCTCATGATCTAATATCTATCCTTGAAGCATAGGTAAGATTCCAGTACATTCAACAGCTATATATCTTTTTTATATATCTTATTATGAGAATTTGAAAGCAGATATGGTATCCTATTCATTTTTGTGTTTTAAAGCTTCAAACCCCACCACACTGTACCAATGTTACCCTGTCCCTCAGAGCATAAAATAATGTCAGGAATATAGTTGATATTTAATAAATGTTTACTGAATGAATTAATAATTTAATAACATAGTAAATTCGTGCAATTACCCTGAAAAGGAAGGGAATGAAACAGCCATCAGTACTTCCAGGAAACAACTGAGAAACATACTTTGGCACTCACCATTTAATCGTTGTAGCCTCAGTCTTAAGAAATAAAATTTAGGGCCCAGTAAGCATAGCTCAAGCCAACTACATTTTCACTCCCTAGGTCACTGATTACCTCACTAAATCTCTCACTTTGATGAATATGTGCAAGCAATTATTATTATAGGATGCAAGAAAGTGAAACTTTTTGGAAAGTTGTTTTTTGTTTGTTTGTCTTTATTTTTTTGGCTACATTGGGTCTTAGTTGTGGCATGCAGGATCTTCGTTGAGGAATGAGGAATCTTTTCTTGAGGTGTGTGGGCTCTTCATTGTGGTGCATGGGCTTCTCTCTAGTTGTGGCACACAGGTTCCAGGGCCCACTGGCTCTGTAGTTTGTGGCATGCAGGCTCTAGTTGAGGCACGCAAGCTCAGTAGTTGTGGCACTCATGCTTAGTTGCCCCGTGACATGTGAGATCTTAGTACCATGACCAGGGATCAAACCCACATCCCCTGCATTGCAAGGCAGATTCTTTACCACTGGACCACCAGGGAAGTCCCAGAAAGTTGTTTTGATTATTAATAAAATATTATAATGTCAACCCATGAATTACCACCATAAAACCCTACATTTTAGCATTATTTGAATTCAGTAGAATATAGACAGAACTAGATTTGACAAATTATACCTGTAATTGTGTCCCCCATTCCTCTCCATTTTGTTTTTTTGTTTGTTTGTTTGTTTTTTACAGTACGCGGGCCTCTCACTGCCGTGGCCTCTCCCGTTGCGGAGAACAGGTTCCAGAAGCGCAGGCTCAGTGGCCATGGCTCACGGGCCTAGCCGCTCCGCGGCATGTGGGTTCCTCCCGGACCAGGGCACGAACCCGTGTCCCCTGCATTGGCAGGCGGACTCTCAACCACTGCACCACCAGGGAAGCCCTCCATTTTGAACTATTTCTTCAGCTGAACCAACTTAATGTTTTCAATAGCTTCTTTTTTACAATAGAACAAGACTGTCGGGTCCTAAAAAAAATTTGAGTTCTAGGTGCCCACAGACCCTGACTGAATCTCTCCAGATCTAGTCTCGTATTCACCTTTGTAAACTTCACAGCCATTTTATTTCCCTGATTGCTGTCCAGTTTCTTGTCCCCTGATTCTGATCAGAGTCTAAAGACCAGAACACTTTGATGTTTTGTTCATACTATCAGTTCTTGACTATGTGCCAAACTTGGATACTGCTTTGAAGATTTTCTTTGTGATTTGATTTCCAGCTTGAGAGTCAGGTTAATTTTACTTTTAGTGTTGTGCCCATCTCTGGCCCTTAGAACCTCAAACCTCATTGAACAAAGAACTAGGGCCCCTTTACTTCCCCAGGAGGAAAGTTCAAACAAACATATGAATCATCTCATTCTTCTGTAAACAGTGATCTGTGTGCTTTTCCTCACACTCATTCCCCACTGGAAAGCTCTCTCATTTTTCACACAAGGGAGTCTTTGTGGATTATTTCATTCCCTAGATTTCTTTCCTCCTCTGAAATCTTTTTGCACTTACTAATATGTATCACTTTTTTTATTAATCAGGTTTTTGAAAGGTAATTTATATATAGTAAAATTCTCCTTTTTGAGTGTGCCACTGGTGAACTTTGTTAAAGATAGACTGTCATTCAACCAACACTACCATCAAGATATAGAACATTTCCATTACCAAAAAAAGTTCCCTCATGACTATTTGTAGTCAGTTCTATAATCTTCCACCCCCAATGCCTGGTGACCACCAACCTACTATTTTCTGTCTCTATACTTTTGCCTTTTTCAGAATTTCATTTAAGTGGAATCATACAGTATGTGTTTTCTGGTATAATGCCTTTGAGATCCATCCATACTGTTTCATGTATCAACAGTTCATTCATTTTAATGGCTAAGTAGCATTCCATTATATGGTTATACCACAATTTGTTTATATGTTTACTATGTGATGGATCTTTGGCTTGATTCCAATATTGACTATTATGAATAAGTTTATACAAATATTCACATACAAATCTTTGTGTGGAAAATGCTTCTGTTTTGGGGGGTCATAATACTGAGTGGGACTACTGAATTATAAGATATAGATATTTAACACTATGTAGAAATGCCAACGATTTTTTAAATACCTGTACCATTTTGCATTATGATAAACAATGTATGAGGGTTTCAGTGGCATCACATACTAATCAAACTTAGTATTGTCAGTGTTTTTTTTTTTTTAACTTTAGATATCTAGTAGTTAGGCAATGATGTCATTGTGGTATTTTTCTAAATTAATTAATTTAATTTATTTATTTTACTTTTGGCTGCATCGGGTCCCCATTGCTGCACACGAGCTTTCTCTAGTTGTAGCAAGCAGGGGCTGCTCTTCGTTCCAGTGTGCAGGCTTGTCACTGTGGAGGCCTCTTCCACTGCGGAGCACAGGCTCTAGGCACAAGGGCTTCAGTAGTTGTGGCTCACGGGCTCCAGAACGCAGGCTCAGTTGTTGTGGTGCACAGGTTTAGTTGCTCCGCAGCATGTGGGATCTTCCCGGATCAGGGCTCGAACCCGTGTCCCCTGCATTAGCAGGCAGATTCTTAACTACTGAGCCACCAGGGAAGCCCCTGTCATTATGGTTTTAATTTGCGTTTTTCTAATAACTAATGATGTCAAGCATTGCCATCCACATATCTTCTTGGTGGAGTATCTGTTCAAATCTTTTGCCCGTTTTAAAAATTGGGCTATCTTATTATTATTAATTTTAAGAGTGTTTATATATTATCTAAATATGCGTTTACTACACAGGGGTTTGGGTCATGTTTTCTCCAAGTCTGTAGCTTGTCGTTTCATTCTCTAACAGTGTCTTTGTAAAGTAGAAGGTTTAAATTTTGATGACGTTCAATTTATTTTGCTTTTTCTTTTCTGAGTTATACTGTTTGTGTCCTGTTAAAGAAATCTTTGCCTAATCAAAAGTCACAAAGTTTCCTCCTGTAATTTCTTCTAGAAATTTTATAGTTTTAGCTTTTACATGTTTAAGTCTATGATACAGTTAAGGTTGTTTCTTGTACAAGGTGTGAGGTAAGGGCTGAGATTTATATTTTGCATGTGGATATGTGATTGTTTTAGCACAATTTGCTGAAAAGACTATATTTTTTTCCTTTGAATTACCTTGGTTACTTGTCTGTGAATCAGTAGAATATATATACACGGGTATTTACTTTTCATTATGGATTTGTGGAAAGATCATCATGATTTTGGAGTCATACTAAGATTTAAGGCCTGTCTCTATCACTTTCTAACTGTGTTTTCTAAGGCCATTTATTATGCATCAGTTTCATGATCTAGAAAAAAAGTGATTACAAAATGTAATTTTATGGTTTCTTTAAGAATCCTGTCAAATAAACAAGATATATTAAAATTCTAGTAGTATCTTTAGTTTATTTGTTTTTAACAATTTTTAAATCTTCCCTTCTTAGTTAGATTGGTAGCTCCTTAAAGTGAAGGACTATTTTTTTTTTTTCTACTTCGACAATAAGAACCACACAATCGGGCTTCCCTGGTGGCGCAGTGGTTGAGAGTCTGCCTGCCGATGCAGGGGACACGGGTTTGTACCCTGGTCTGGGAAGATCCCACATGCTGCAGTGCGGCTGGGCCCATGAGCCATGGCCGCTGAGCCTGCATGTCCAGACCGCAACGGGAGAGGCCACAACAGTGAGAGGCCTGCATACCACCAAAAAAAAAAAAGAACCACAAAATCTCCAGCATAGAAGTTGTGTTCTATGATGGACAAGACAATGAGGGAGGTTTGAATCCTCAGAGAAGGTAGTGAAGAGCATGATCACTGGCTGTGTAAGCAAATTTTTGAAAAAAATACAGGTCACGTGGAGATCAAGAGTGTTGAAATATGGCTGCATCCCTTAATCATATACATACTGCATAGCTTTATCCTCACTTTTTCTTTATTCAATAAGAAGAAATCATACATGAATTTAGTGATTTAGAGCAAGGATCAATAGCATTTTATTTTCCATAAGTCACTTCATTATTTTGCAGGATTCTTATCTCCATTCCCATACACTGAAATTAAACGTTTATTTAAAATTGCCAAAAGTTCAATCCATAAGTTAAGCAAAATTGTTGATTGCTTTAGGGAGGGTCTTATGAAATTAAAAGGAAGCAGAAGTGCATTGCTTTCAAGGAATTTGTCATTTCAAATGGATGTAGCTATGTTTGGATGATAGATTGTTGAACAAGGAGTCAAATTAATTTGGTTAAAATTCCACTTTTGCTTTTGAATAGAAAGCAAATGGTTGAACTGTGGTAACTGTCAACTTTATTATTCATAAACTGTAGCTAATTCACCTCAAAAGGACTTTGCATGCACGAATGAGATAATAAATGTGAAAACACTTTGTAATCACTAACATCCTATACAAATATAAGGCATTGTTATTACTAGGACTCAAAGCCAACTTTAGAAAAGAATATGTTATTTGTTGATCAATGAATATAACCCTGGAGACCTCCTTCCCTAAATCAACCCACACTCTACTAAGATGTAATACTACCTGTCATTTTACCATGTGTAATGCATTGCTTTATGTTAAGTAAGGCTTCTCAGGTTTCCATTTAAAATGGAAATGACTCCTAAAGCATAACAATAGGTCTCAAGGATGTTATGTTGAATACCTGGCACCTAGGCAACATGTGTCTATCTCTCCACTCTTTCTGACTAGGGCAGGATAATATAAAAACATGTGTCCTAGGAGACTTAAAAGAGCAGGAAAAAAAAAAAACATATTAATCTAAAACAATGAAACAGCCAGTTATTTTACTAGCAAATGGGTTTATTTGGGGAGGGAACTAAGATACCACATGCCACGCTGTGAGGCCAAAAAAAAAAAAAAAAAATTGCAATTTGGGACATGCAACTATAGCAAAACTCACGCAAGTTTGCGTAAAACAAAAGAGAGGAAACTTTTGTACAGAGAAGGGGAAGTGGGAGGGGCTAGTACAAACAAGAAGTCTGTTGGAGGAAACTGGGAGTTCAAAATATAGTGGCTTTTCATTGGCTGAGTTGTTACAGTCTCTCATTAGCTGACCCACTGTCAGTCAGACAGAACTCTCTCGTCCTTCTGCTGAGAGTGGCAAATTAGTCACTTCCTGCCAGAGATGCAGTTTGTCTCTTCCAGTGAAATCTGTATTGAGTTTGAGTGGTAAGTGCATGATGGCTCCCTGTTCTGGCCTCCCTACTCCATTTTAGTGAGGATTCTCTATATTACTTTTCACACCTAGAAACTGGAGGAGAATATGTTGGAGAGAAGTGAAAAAAACAGTCTATTTTTCCAATTGTTTAGTGTGGGTCCTGTAAATAGCAGTAATAAGGAATATATTAACTAATGATTATAATCACAGTCTGTATTTTTAACACCTATATTGTGCTATAATTGACATAAAGAAATGCATTATTTAAGAGCACAGTTTGATGAATTATGACATGTAGACTTCCATGAAATCATCACTATAATCAAGAAAATGAGGGGAGACATTCAAGATGGTGGAGGAGTAAGATGTGGAGATCAACTTCCTCCCCACAAATACATCAGAAATACATCTACATGTGGAACAACTCCTACAAAACACCTACTGAACGCTGGCAGAAGACCTCAGACTTCCCAAAAGGCAAGAAACTCCCCACGTACATAAGTAGGGCAAAAGAAAAAACAGACAAAAGAGTAGAGATGGGACCTGCACCTCTGGGAGGTAGCTGTGAAGGAGGAAAGGTTTCCACACACTAGGAAGTCCCTTCACTGGTGGAGAAAGGGAGTTGGCAGGGGGGAAGCTTTGGAGCCATGGAGGAGAGCGTAGCAACAGGGGTGCAGAGGGCAACGCGGAGAGATTCCTGCACAGAGGATCAGTGCCGACTGGCACTCACCAGCCCGAGAGGCTTGTCTGCTCATCAGCCAGGGTGGGCGGGAGCTGGGAGCTGAGGCTCGGGCTTCGGAGGTCAGATCCCAGGGAGAGGACTGGGGTTGGTTGCGTGAACACAGCCTGAAGGGGTTAGTGCACCACAGCTAGCCAGGAGGGAGTCCGGGAAAATATCTGGACCTGCCCAAGAGGCAAGAGAAAATTGTTTCGGAGTACGCAAGAAGAGGGGATTCAGAGCACCACCTAAATGAACTCCAGAGAGGGGCGTGAGCTGCGGCCATCATTGTGGACCCAAGAGACGGGCATGAAGTGCTGAGGCTGCTGCTGCCACCACCAAGAAGTCTGTGTGCAAGCACAGGTCACTATCCACACCTCCCCTCCCAGGAGCCTGTGTAGCCCGCCACTGCCAGGGTCCCATGATCCAGGGACAATTTCCCCAGGAGAACACATGGTGGACCTCAGGCTGTTGCAACGTCAGGCAGGACTCTACCACCACAGGTTCACCCCGCATTCCGTACCCCTCCCACGCCCCAACCTGAGTGAACCAGAGCCCCCGAATCACCCGCTCCTTTTCCCCATTGTGTCTGAGGTAAGAACAGACGGCCTCAGGTGACCTACATGCAGAGGTGGGGCCAAATCCAAAGCTGAACCCCAGGAGCTGTGGGAGCAAAGAAGAGAAAGGGAAATCTCTCCCAGTAACATCAGGAACAGCAGATTAAATCCCCACAATCAACTTGATGTACCCTACATCTCTGGAATACCTGATTAGACAACGAATCATCCCAAAATTGAGGCGGTGGACTTTGTGTAATTTTGACTGTGTAGCTGTGCTTTACCATTTGTCCTAGGGTTCTGTCTGATGGGGTCTTTTTGTTTTTTTTTAAAATATAGTTTTCTAGAGCTTGTTGTCATTGGTGGATACGTTTTTTGGTTGCTCTCTTCTGTCTTTTATTTCATTACTTTGTAATTTTTTCTTTATTTTTAATAATTTAAAATTATTTTATTTTAATTATTTCATTTTAATTTTCTCTTCTTTCTTTCTTTTTTTCTCCATTTTCTTCTGAGCCATGTGGTGGACAGGGTCTTGGTGCTCCAGCTGGGTGGGAGAGCCGAGTTCAGGACATTGGTCCACCAGAGACCTCCCAGCTCCACATAATATCAAACAGCAAAAGCTCTCCCAGAGATCTCCACCTCAACATTAAGACCCAGCTCCCCTCAATGACCAGCAAGCTACAGTGCTGGACACCCTATGACAAACAACTAGCAAGACAGGAACACAACCTCACCCATTAGCAGAGAGGCTGCATAAGATCATAATAAGGTCACAGACACCCCAAAACACAACACTGGACGTGGTCCTGCCCACCAGAAAAACAAGATCCAGCCTCATCCACCAGAACACAGGCATCAGTCCCCTCCACTAGGAAGCCTACAACCCACTGAACCAAACTTAGCCACTGGGGACAGACACCAAAAACAATGGGAACTATGAACCTGTAGCCTGTGAAAAGGAGATCAAAAACACAGCAAGTTAAGCAAAAAGAGAAGACAGAAAACACACAGCAGATGAAGGAGCAAGGTAAAAACCCACCAGACCAAACAAATGAAGAGAAATAGGCGGTCTACCTGAAAAAGAATTCAGAGTAATGATAGTAAAGATGATCCAAAATCTTGGAAATAGAAAAGAGAAAATACAAGAAATGCTTAAAAAGGACCTAGAAGAACTAAAGACAAAATGAACAATGATAAACAACACAATAAATGATACTAAAAATTCTCTAGAAGGAATCAATAGCAGAATAACTGAGGCAGAAGAATGGATAAGTGACCTGGAATATAAAATAGTAGAAATAACTACCACAGAGTAGAATAAAGAAAAAAGAATTGAGAACAGTCTCAGAGACCTCTGGGACAACATTAAACACACAAACATTTCAATTATAGGGGTCCTAGAAGAAGAAGAGAATACGAATGGGACTGAGAAAATATTTGAAGAGATTATAGTTGAAAATGTCCCTAATATGGGAAAGGAAATAATCAAGTCTAGGAAGTGCAGAGAGTCTCACACAGGATAAATCCAAGAAGAAACATGCCAAGACACATATTAATCAAACTATCAAAAATTAAATACAAAGAAAACATATTAAAAGCAGCATGGGAAAAACAACAAATAACACACAAGGGAATCCCCATAAGGTTAACAACTAGCCCTTCAGCAGAAACTCTGCAAGCCAGAAGGGGGTGGCAGGACATAGTTAAAGTGATGAAAAGGAAAAACCTACAACCAAGATTACTCTACTCAGCAAGGATCTCATTCAGATTCGATGGAGAAATTTAAAGCTTTACAGACAAGCAAAAGCTAAGAGAATTCAGCACCAGCAAAGCAGCTTTACAACAAATGCTAAAGGAACTTCTCTAGGTAAGAAACACAAGAGAAGGAAAAGACCTACGAAAACAGATCCAAATCAATTAAGAAAATGGTAATAGGAACACACATAGCAATAACTACCTTGAATATAAATGGATTAAATGCTCCAACCAGAAGCTATAGACTGGCTGAATGGATACAGAAACAAGACGTGTATATATGCTTTCTATAAGAGACCCACTTCAGACCAAGTGACCAATACAGACTGAAAGTGAGGGGATGGGAAAAGATATTCCATGCAAATGGAAATCAAAAAGAAGCTGGAGTAGCAATTCTCATATGAGACAAAATAGACTTTAAAATAAAGACTATTACAAGACAAAGAAGGACATGACATAATGATCAAGAGATCAATCCAAGAATATATAACAATTGTAAATATTTATGCACCCAACATAGAAGCACCTCAGTACATAAGGCAAATGCTAAGAGCCATAAAAGAGGAAATGGACAGTAACACAATCATAGTAGAGGACGTTAACACCCCACTTTCACCAATGGACCGATCATCCAAAATGAAAATAAATAAGGAAACATAAGCTTTAAATGATACATTAAACAAGATGGATTTAATTGATATTTATAGGACATTCCATCCAAAAACAACAGAATACACTTTCTGCTCAAGTGCTCATGTAACATTCTCCAGGATAGATAATATCTTGGGTCACAAACCAAGCCTTGGTAAATTTAAGAAAATTGAAATTGTATCAAGTATCTTTTCCAACCACAACACTATGAGACTAGATATCAATTACAGGAAAAAATCTGTAAAAACTACAAGCACATGGAGGCTAAACAATACACTACTACATAACCAAGAGATCACTCAAGAAATCAATGGGGAAATCTAAAAAATACCTAGAAACAAATGACAATGAGAAAACGATGACCCAAAACCTATGGGAGATAGCAAAGCAGTTCTAAGAGGGACATTTATAGCAATACAATCCTACCTCAAGAAACAAGAAACATTTCATATAAACAACCTAACCTTATACCTAAAGCAATCAGAGATAGAAGGACAATAAAACCCCAAAGTTAGCAGAAGGAAAGAAATCATAAAGGTTAGATCAGAAATAAATAAAAAAGAAGTGAAGGAAACAGTAGGAAAGATCAATAAAACTAAAAGTTGGATCCTGTGAAGATGAACAAAATTGATAAACCATCAGTCAGACTCATCAAGAATAAAAGGGAGAAGACTCAAATCAATAGAATTAGAAATGAAAAAAGAAGTAACAACTGACACTGCAGAAATACAAAGGATCATGGACAAATTCTTAGAAAAGCACAACCTTCTGAGATTGAACCAGGAAGAAATAGAAAACATAAACAGACAAAGCACAAGCATTGAAATTGAAACTGTGATTAAAAATCTTCCAACAAACAAAAGCCCAGGACCAGATGGATTCACAGGCAAATTCTATCAAACATTTAGAGAAGAGCTAACACCTATCCTCTCAAACTCTTCCAAAATATAGCAGAGGGAGGAGAACTACAAAACTCATTCTACAAGGCCACCATCACCCTGTTACCAAAACCAGACAGAGATGTCACAAAGAAAGAAAACTACAGGCCAATATCACTGATGAACATAGGTGCAAAAATCCTCAACAAAATACTAGCAAACAGAATCCAACAGCACATTAAAAGGATCATACACCATGATCATCTGGGGTTTATCCCAGGAATGCAAGGATTCTTCAATATACAAAAGCAATCAGTGTGATAAACCATATTAACAAATTGCAGGAGAAGAACCATATGATCATCTCAATAGATGCAGAAAACGCTTTCAACAAAATTCAATACCCATTTATGACAAAAACCATCAAGAAAGTAGGCATAGAGGGAACTTACCTCAACATAATAAAGGCCATATATGACAAACCCACAGCCAACATCGTTCTCAATGGTGAAAAACTGAAAGCATTTCCACTAAGATCAGGAACAAGACAAGTTTGCCCACTCTCACCATTATTATTCAAAATAGTTTTGGAACTTTTAGCCACAGCAATCAGAGAAGAAAAAAATAAATAAATGGAATTCAAATCAGAAAAGGAGAAGTACAGATGTCACTGTTTGCAGATGATCTGATACTATACATAAAGAGTCCTAAAGATGCTACCAGGAAACTACTAGAGCTAATCAATGAACTTGGTAAAGTAGCAGGATACAAAATTAATGCACAGAAATCTCTTGCATTCCTATACACTAATGAAAAATCTGAAAGAGGAATTAAGGAAACACTCCCATATACCACTGCAACAAAAAGAATAAAATACTTAGGAGTAAACCTACCTAAGGAGACAAAAGACCTGTATGCAGAAAACCATAAGACACTGGTGAAAGTAATTAAAGATGATACAAACAAATGGACAGATATACCATGTTCTTGGACTGGAAGAATCAAAAATTTGAAAATGACTATACAACCCAAAGCAATCGACAGATTCAGTGCCATCCTTATCAAACTACCAATGGCATTTTTCACAGAACTAAAACAAAAAATTTCACAATTTGTATGGAAACACAAAAGATCCCGAATAACAAAAGCAATCTTGAGGAAGAAAAACGGAGCTGGAGGAATCAGGCTCCCAGACTTCAGACTATCCTACAAAGCTACAAGAATCAAGACAGTATGGTACTGGTACAAAAACAGAAATATAGATCAACAGAACAGGATAGAAAGCCCAGAGATAAACCCATGCACATATGGTCACCTTATTTTTGATAAAGGAGGCAAGAGTATACAATGGAGAAAAGACAGTCTCTTTAATAAGTGGTGCTGGGAAAACTGGACAGCTACATGTAAAAGAATGAAATTAGAACACTCTCTAACACCATACACAAAAATAAACTCAAAATGGATTAAAGACCTAAATGTAAGGCCAGACACTATCAAACTCTTAGAGGAAAACATAGGCAGAACACTCTATGACATAAATCACAGCAAGATCCTTTTTGACCCACCTCCTAGAGAAATGGAAATAAAAACAAAAATAAACAAATAGGACATAATGAAAGTTAAAAGCTTTTCCACAGCAAAGGAAACCATAAACAAGACCAAAAGACAACCCTCAGAATGGAAAAAGTATTTGCAAATGAAGCAACTGACAAGGGATTAGTCTCCAAAATTTATAAGCAGCTCATGCAGCTCAGTATCAAGAAAATAAACACCCCAGTCCAAAACTGGGTGGAAGACCGAAATAGATATTTCTCCAATGAAGATATACACATTGCCAACAAACACATGAAAGGATGCTCAACATCACTAATCATTAGAGAAATGCAAATCAAAAGTATAATGAGGTATCACCTCACACAAGTCAGCATGGCCATCATCCAAGAATCTACAAACAATAAATCCTGGAGAGGGTGTGGAGAAAAGAGAACCCTCTTGCACTGTTGGTGGGAATGTAAGTTGATACAGTTACTATGGAGAACAGTATGGAGGTTCCTTAAAAAACTGAAAATAGAACCACCATTTGACCCAGCATTCCCACTACTGTGTATATACCCTGAGAGAACCATAATTCAAAAAGAGTCATGTACCACCATGTTCATTGCAGCTCTATTTACAATAGCCAGGATACGGAAGCAACCTGTGTCCATCAGCAGATGAATGGATAAAGAAGATGTGGCACAAATATACAATGGAATATTACTCAGCCATAAAGAGAAACGAAATTGAGTTATTTGTAATGAGGTGGATGGACCTAGAGTCTGTCATACAGAGTGAAGTACATCAGAAATAGAAAAAGAAATACCATATACTAACACATATATGTGGAATCTAAAAAAAAAAAAAAAACAGTTGATTCTGAAGAACCTAGGGCCAGGACAGGAATAAAGATGCAGACGTAGAGAATGGACTTAGGACACGGGGAGGGCAAAGGGTAAGCTAGGACAAAGTGAGAGAGTGGCGTGGACATATATACCCTACCAAATGTAAAATAGATAGCTAGTGGGAAGCAACCACATAGCACAGGGATATTAGCTCAGTGCTTTGTGACTACCTAGAAGGGTGGGATAGGGAGGGTGAGAGGGAGATAAAAGAGGGAGGACATATGGTGATATATGTATATGTATAGCTGATTCTCTTTGTTATAAAGCAGAAACTAACACACCATTGTAAAGCAATTATACTCCAATAAAAATGTTAAAAAAAAGGAGATGACAAAATCCATTACCTCTTGCTGATAGATATAATCCCTCTTGCTGTTCCCTCTCCCCTCTTCCCAAGCAACAATTGATCTACTTTCTGTCATTCTATATTACTTTAAATTTCCTAGAATTTTGTGTAAATGGAATAATACAGTCCCATCCCCCCACCCCCACCAACCTTCTAGGAGCGGAGAGGATCTGGAGGTTGAATCAATCATCAATGCCCAAGGATTTAATCAACTGTACCTCTGTAGTGAAGCCTCCATAACAGCCCAAAAGGACAGGGTTCAGAAAGCTTCCAGGTTGGTGAATTTGTGGAGGTGCAGGAGAGTGGTGCACCTGGGGAGGGCATGGAAGCTCTGTGCCCTATCCCCACACCTTACCATATGCATCTCTTCCATCTGGCTGTTTCTGAGTTATATCCTTTTTAATAAACTGGTAATCTAGTAGGTAAAATGTTTTTCTGAGTTATGTGAACCTCTCTAGCAAATTAGTCAAACCCGGGAGAAGGTTTTGGGAACCTGTGATTTATAGCCAGTTGGTCAGAGGAAGCACAGGTAACAGCCTGGGTTTGCAACTGGAATCTGAAATTGCAGGAGGGGTGTGTAGGAAGTCTTGTAGGACTGAGCCCTCAACTTGTGAAATCTGATGATAGCTCTGGGTTGATAGTGCCAGAATTGAGTTGAATTCTCAGACACCCTGCTGGTGTCCAAAAACTGCTTGGTGATGTGTGGGAGTCCCCCCATTCACTGCCTCCAAAACAGACATTGGAATTGGGTCCAGGAACCTAAAAGAATCTGAATAATTCTTTTGAAGTTGGTCCAGTTAATACCATGTATCAGGAATTAATTCCTTTTAACTGCTGAATAGTATTCTATTGTATGAATACTACAGTTTGCTCTTTCACATTTGGATGGATATTTGGATGACTCCAATGTTTAACAACTATGAATAAAGCTGCTATGACCTAAAAGTATTTAAGTCTCTGTATGGACACCTCTTTTTCTTTATCAGGTGACTATCTAAGAGCCCAGTGTCTGAATCATATGCCTAGTACACATTTAATTTTGTAAAAAACTGACAACTGTTTTCCAAAGTTGTTGCACCATTTTGCTTTCCCACTTGCAGTTCATTTGAGTTCCAGTTCCTCCATATCATCTGCAACACTTGGTATCATCAGTGTTTTTAATTTTAATTATTTTAATATGCATGTAGAAATATCATTGTGGTTTTGACTTACATTTTGCTAATGACTAATGATATTAAGCATCATTTCATGGGCTTACTTGCCAACTACATAAATCTTCTTTGGTGAAATATCTGCTTAAATTTTTGCCTTTTTGTTGTTTTGTTTGATTTCTTATCAATGGATTTTGAAAGTTCTTTATATAGGCTGGATACAAGTCCAATATCATTACATCCTTCTTAAATATTTTGGCCCAGTCTGTGGCTTGTTTTCTCCTTCTCTTTATATGACTCTTGGTTCTATTTCTGAACTCTATTCTGTTCACTGATCTATCTTTACATCAAGGTCACATTTTACATAGTCCTTTAATTTTTCAAACACTAAAATTTTATAAAAACCTTTACATACATTATTTTGTGCTTCCAATTTTGTTTGAAATATGAGTCATTAATGTCTTCAATCCCCAATGTACAATTGTAGGAAATGAGGCTCTGAGACTAAGAGACTTCCTTAAACTCGCTTGGCTAGTGAGTGGCTTCATCTAGAATAAAAGCAATGCCTTCTAACCTCAGTTCAGGCTTTGTTCCATCATGTCATGTTATTCTCACTGGATTCTTGGGAATTCAACCAGATTTAATTATTTGTACCCAAACCAATCTCCTCCCACCTGAAAAATATTTGAGATGGGCTTGCATAAAAGTTATAAGAAAATTAAAGCCATACAATTCCTCATGATTTGTTTATACTTACTCTTGACTGATTCAGGCAGGAGGGAAGTAACTGAATAAAGTGTATATTCTAATTTTAGGTATTCTAAACCATTCTTTAAGTTCTTAAAATGCTGGAACCATATTATCTTATTTTTGCCTATTTTCTTAGCACTTAGCACAATGCTTGGGACAAAACAGACAATTTTTTGTTGTTGTTTTAATAGTTATTATTACGACTGAGATTTGGTGAGTGGAAAAAGCAAAGGCAGAGAGAATTAGCATTTGTTCCTGGAGTTAAATGGGAAAAATTACATTTTTTCCTTCAGCACACTTTGAGCAAATAATTCCTAATCACTTTATGTCCAAGTTTCTAATCCAAACATATAGGTTGGATATAGGCATTGAAAATTGTTGAACTTAAGATAGTTATTAAATCAATTAGTAATCTATGCTCCTGTACATGTGCTAAGATGATAGCTGAATGAGAGACTGTTTTTGCACTTGTTCAGAAGCTCTTTCGAGGGGCTCTCAGTCACTTGGAGCACAGGCCATTTGAGTACTCAACTTTCCTCTACCCTGGCTGACTTCTCCAATGTAATAACGTAGTTCCCACTCTATGGGAGAGAAATAGAACTCAATAACAATCCTGTAACCAAAGGAACATCATGGTGCCCATCCAAGTTCCCAAGTGAGAGTGAGATGTACCAGCATGTCACCATGCAAGGATTAAGGGACAGTTGCACAATGTATTTCATAACAACCAACAGACTGATCAACTGCCAAGATAATTTAATTGTTAAAGCTTTGAAAACTCATCAGCTTGAACTTTTTACAGCCTAAATCATGTATTCTCTTCCAACATCCCATGTGGCAAAAAGACAATGCCCTAAGTTATTATGTTATACAGAAGCTAAGGTTTTGTAAAAAAAAATTCTTTAATTTGTCCCATTAATCTTCTGATTCTCTACAGCCTTATGTGCTATTCCTAAGTGTATGACTCCATTAAGTAATTAACACTTTACCTTTCTTTTTTTTATACAGTTTGGAATGATTTTTTAAGTTATTTTTATTCATTGCCTCTGACTGTATAGGAAAATGGGGCTCAGGAATGATAAATTTGGCTTCTGGCCACGATGGAATAACAAGCGATGTATTTACTCTGTTACCTGAAACAAGCAAATGTTCTAAACAAATATAAGAAACAAAAATGTTGAAGATGTTTGAAATCAACAAACAAAGGATGGTGATCCCTGAGAGATAAGAACCAAATAAGATGTGCACAATGATTGCCCCATGTTACTGCCTTGAGAGATCCTCCAAGCTTCAGTGCAGGGACCAAGAACACAGTCAGAGCCCAGAGCACTTCCTGAGTTGGGGAGACTGTGATAAGTCCAGGAAGAACAAAGTGCTAGAATATGTAGAGCAGAGTACCAGAGGGGTGACAGCTGAATAGAGAACTTGAGATTCTGTGGCATAAACAAACTAATGAAACAGAAAAGGGAGTATAGAGATAGGCTTGAACATTTGAACAGCTGATTCTGAAAAAAAGTTCAAAGACTTCATTAAGAAATAAGATAGTCTTTTCAACAAATGTTGCTGAATGACTAGTTAACTATGCAAAAACAGTAACTTATTTATACCTTGCAACATATACAACAATTAACTCAAAATAAACTACAGTACTAATTTTAAAGCTCAAAATTACAAAATATCTAGAAGGAAACAGGAGAAATTCGTTATGACCTTAGGTTAAGTAAAGATTTTATAGATATAACCTCAAAAATATGGTCCATAAAAAAGACACAGATAAATTGGGAATTCATTAAAATTAAAAGTGTCTGCTCTTCAAAAGACACAGTTAAAAGAATGAAGAAACTAACCACAGACAAGAAGAAAATCTCCACAAATGGGCACAAATCAAATATATGATAAATATCTTGGATCAAGATATTGAGTACATAAATCTTAAATATAAGAGGGAGGTCCTGGGGGGAAATATACATTTGGAAGCTATCAGTAAACAGATAATTACTTGAAGACATACAATTTGATGAGATCATCAAGAAGGTGGATGAAGAGAGAGAATGTAAGTAGTGTAAGGAAATGTCTTGGAGCATGCAGCTGTTAAACATTTTAAAAGAGGGGAAAAGCACAAGAGACTGAGAAGGAGGGGCTCATGCTGTAGGAAGAAAACAAGGATACTGCAATGTCTTAGACACCATGAAAGGAGTATTTCAGGGAGGAGGAAGTAGTCAACTGTGTTCAATGATTTTGGTAGGTCAAATACGTTGAGGAGTGAGAATTGACCATTAAGTTTAGCAGTGTGGAAGCCATTGGTGACACTGAAAAGGGTCATATTTTGTGATGATGTAATAAAGGCAAAATTCTGTTTGGAGTGGTAGATTTAGGAGAAAATAGGAGGTGAGGAACTGGAGACAGCCAGTCCAGAAAATTCTTTCAAGGAACTTTGCTTTAAGGAGATCAGAAAGTTGGCATGATACCAGGAGAGGGGAAGGTGAAATCAAAAGAAGTTCCTCTGTACCAAAATGAGAGAAATAACAGTGTGTGTGCTGATAGGATTAATTCAGGAGATGGAAACATTGATGATATAAAGAAGAGAGGGCAATTAATAGAGTGGCATTGTTGAGTAAATAAAAGGGAATAGGATCTCGCACTGAGAGGAAGGGGTTAGCCTTAACTAGGGGTACGGACAACTTACTAACTATAAAATGGGAGAAAGCAGAGTATGCAGACATTAATACTGCAAAGTGGAAAGATATGACAGTAGGAGTTTATAAAAGTTCTATTCTGAATGATTCTATGGGAGGCAGTGGTATTTTATGGCCGCTTTTGCCCTACAAAGGCAAAGTTAAATAGCTGTGACACAGACCATATGTCCCACAAAGCCTAAAATATAATATTTACTATATGGCCTTTTCCAGAAAAAAGTTTGCCATAGAGATTGACGCTTCTGAGTTCCAGCTTAGTCATGTATTCAAAGAAATTTTAACAAGTGTCTACTATATACCATGTTCTTTGCAAGGTAGTGGGATAGAAAGAGCTACTGAAATTGACATGATCTCTCATTCCTTCCCTTGTTCATGTCTGATTATTTTCCTCGACACACAGTAGAAGCAGCTTCTGCAAGTTATCATAACTTAAATGGCACATACACTAGACAGCCTCTGTCTTACTTGTTCCCTTGGCCAATTTTGAACATATTAAGACATATCCCATGTTCTCAAGAGCCTAGAATCATCCTTTCAACCTCTTTATGTGAAAAGTTTCAGTGCATCTTTCAAAAAACCAGGCACAATGACAGACAACTTATAAATTTCTGTCTTAGGAGTTTGGAAGGCATTTACCGAGATGAAATAGAGGAGGAGGTGTTGGGTCGATAAGAAGAAGTTAAAAATAGTGACTTGGGCTAGAGACAAATGCAATTTTAAGAATCATTAGCATATAGATGATAGTTGAACCTATGGGAGTAGAAAAAAAATGAGAAGCTTGTGGGTTATTCAGGGAAGTTAAAAGTAACCAGAAGACAACAGTATAGTACGAGTCAATTCAATTCAACTAACTGATAGTTCCCCCAGTGCTCACTATTTGCCAGGATATATAGAGAATTTGAGCAAAGTAATATAATAAAAAATTAAAGAGGAACAAGGTGGAAAACCAACCGGAACCTTCTAGATTACTTAGGAAAAAAATGTGTAAGATGGTACTTCGTTTAATGAATTTACAAAATACAGCACTTAACCATATTTTGAACACATTTTTATGACTAAAAATTATTTAATGTCTTGTCATTACGTTTACACAGCCAAGCCACCCAAGAAGTACTTTTATTTAGATTTTCACACAATGTTTATTTTTTTCAATTTGTACACAATTTATTCAGAATATCACATTCCTTATCTGAATCCATTTTTATTGGAGTTTTCTCAAAAGTGGCATCTTTGTTTCCTTCAGGCCACTTTTCATATTTTACATCTAACTCAATAAATGTCAAAAGTGGCTATATTTCTGGAATAATCGCCTGAAATTTTTTTTGCTGTTTACAACTTTCCCACTTATTTTTTAGCCTTAAAATATTGTTTCCCATGATAGCAGAGTCAAAACAATGTTGTAAGGAGATAACTTTCCATTGTCTTGTTTCAACCCATAATAAACAATAAAACTGTCAACTTCTTAATTCTTCCTCTGCCCACCTCTCTCTTTATGACCCTGAAGTTCATTTATAATGGGGGAAGCTGTTAGGGGCACTGTTGGTGGGCTGGGTTCTCAGAAGTATACAGTTTCACAGAGAATGCAAACTTTGGGGGTTTCTCTTTTTCTTTAATTTTAAAAAATTTCTCCTTTTAAATAAAGGCAAGAGAAGCAGCTAAACATGTGGTTGATCTGATTAGAAAATTAGAAATCATGTGGAACTGATTTTAAAAATTGTGCAAAATAATTTTTAATTAAGAAAAATTTATTTTCACTAAATGTATTTTTAAGCAAATCCTTTTCTGGTATATTTTATAATCCATTATTTTGGCCTTAGTTCCTCAGCTGCAGTATGGGAGGACAAATAGCTGTTTTACAAAATGGCATCCCTTTCTAAAATGATATTAATGTAGATCAGGGTTTCTCAGTCTTGGCACCATTGACATTTTGGCTGAGAAACTTTTGTTTGTGAGAGGTTATCCTGTGTAAAATAGGACATTTAGCAGTATCCCTGGCCACTACCCACTAGATGCAAGTAGCATCCCTCGAATTGGGACAATCAAAAATGTTTCCAGACATTGTCAGTTGTCCCCAGGGGTGAGGGTGGTGAGGAAGGAGGATGAGAATAACTAAGGCAAATTTAACAAAATCAATATTATTTAATGATAATTATTGAAGAAAAATTTAATGAGGAGGTTTTGGAGTTTTGGTTTATCTCCCTCCCTCCCTTCCTCCCTTCCTTCCATCTCTCCTTTTTTTCCTTGTTCCCTCCCTTCCTTTTTTCCTTCTTTGCTTTCACACATAAATCCTTATTCAACAAAATTTCACATGGAAGTCCAATGTGCAAAATTTTACATAAAATTCCAATGTGTGAAAGTCTAACATATAGGCTGAACTCCTTGATATGTGTGGTCCTGTGATTTACTGCATTTATCATGATTTTTATTTTCTGTATTTTATGATGTTATAAAAAGCTTGCTGGCCAGGGAAAGACTGCTGCTCCCAGAGCAAGCCCTTTTTTAGCAATGGGCTCAACTGAGAACACTTCTCTCATATGTAAACCAACCAATCCTGAGTCTACAGCCCCGCCCCCTTCCCCCCCACCCTCCCCTCCAGCTCCTTCA
>NW_020172779.1:6929896-6968212 GCF_003031525.2 Neophocaena asiaeorientalis asiaeorientalis
GCTCTTTATCTAGCTCTCACACACCAAGCCAATATCACTTTGCCTTCTGTCCCAGGTATCAGGCAACCAGAGATCAATCACCCCTTTAGCCCAAAGCCTGCTGGAATTATTCAAACTATCCAATCCTAAAATATATCCCTTACCTTTCCTTTCCTTTCCTGTGAAATCCCCAATAAAGACTCTAGTCTAGACTTTGCCCCTTGCTCCTCTCTCCTGCCACCTAACCAAACCCTGGCACTTCCCCGGTGGCCCTGCCCGGCGTGAAGTGACCCCCTCTTCGGGGCCTGTGAGTATAATGAATTACCTCGAAGCTTCATGCTCATTTCTCCCTGTGTCCACATCGACTTTACACAGACGTAAACATCCATTTACTTTTACACATGAGACCAATATGTACAATTTTACATGGACAGCTAATACGTGAAATTCTTGCAGATGGGCTGCTCTCCTTGAAATGGTGTGGCCCTGAGACTTACTGTAATAATCATGTTCTTATTTCTGTATTTTATGATATTTGCGAGATATGAGCAAAATTTACACTCTTAAAACACTGACCCTCTTGACTCTGCTGTATCTTCCAACTCTCCAGCCCAATGACTACTGAAAAGGTGCTGTCGATACTTTGACTTCTTTAATCCTCATAAATGAATTGATGTAGGTATTAGCACCTCAGACTGACAGAAGCTTAGCTATTCAGTGGTTTCCCAAATTTAATTGTAATTTTTTTCCATAGCAAAATACTTTCTTAAATTGAATCTTTTTTTTTTTTTTCTGTACACGGGCCTCTCACTGTTGTGGCCTCTTCCGTTGCGGAGCACAGGCTCCGGACGCGCAGGCTCAGCGGCCATGGCTCACGGGCCCAGCCGCTTCGCGGCACATGGGATCCTCCCGGACCGGGGCACGAACCCGTGTCCCCTGCATCGGCAGGCGGACTCTCAACCACTGCGCCACCAGGGAAGCCCTAAATTGAATCTTAATTAAGGGTGAGCCACTATTAGACTTGTGCTGTATGTGGTATGTACACTAATATTAAGGATTGAATGTTGTCATTATTTATTTTATGGATTAGCTTCAACCTCATCCACTGAAGTTCTCCTTGCCACTAGTTTGTTCCTCTACGATTGACTGCATTCAAATGAAAATGCAAATTGAAATGTGCCGCTTTTTCTCAGAACCGCATGTTGATTTCTTGTCATTTGCCACATATGAGTTAAACTCCTTAAGGTAGCATATGGAGTTCTCCAAGATATAGCCTCTGCCTACCTCTCCATGTTTATAACTCACTTGAATATCATTCTACTGCTCATAAAGTTCCCTGTGTCTATTCCCACCTTCACATCTATGTGAGTGTTTCTGACATGGATGCTTATGCATCTCTGCTTGGAAGAGACCCTTCCTTTCAGCTAATTCCTTTTCATTTATTACAGCTCAACTCATGGATTATCAATGTTAGTAAAACCTTTCTTAGTAACTCTATTCATTTTTTTTTTTTTTGCCCACGCTGCAGGGCATGTGGGATCTTAGTTCCCTGACCAGGGTTCAAACCCATGCCTCCTGCAGTGGAAGCATGGGATCTTAACCACAGGACCACCAGGGAAGTCCCAGGAATGCTGTTCTTAACTCTGGGTTATATACGTTTGTTTCTATTCTTAATACCTTTATAATAATCTGTTACCTCTCTATCACTACTCTTAGAACACAGCAATGTAATTATCTGTTTTTGTTTATTTGTTTTTTGGGTTTTTTTTGTTGTTGTCGTTGCTGTTGTTGATTTTTTTTGGCTTGCAGGATCTTAGTTTCCTGGTCAGGGATCAAAACTGGGCCCCAGAAGTGAAAGCGTCGAGTCCTAACCCCTGGACTGCCAGGGAATTCCCTACAATTATCTGTTTTGATGCTTATCTCCTATACTATCTGACAATTTTTTGAGAACAAGGTTGTAGAATTAATTTAAAAATCAATACCTTGAATAGACTGTGAATATGGGAATTGTATAAATCTTTGTTGGCTACATGGATCAATTTCATCTTAGTATCCTCAAATTAACAACTAGGTTACATTTTTATAATGGTGCTAAAAAAATTATCTTTTAAAAATAGGACAGTCTCCTTAGCTTGCCTAGAATGTTCTATTGAGTGCAAGTCTCAGGATGAGAAAGTGTGAAGAGACCTACAGAAATTCATTACCATTTTTTGAAAAACAATTACATGACACATTTTTTTCTTATTGATTGCCACAGGCAGGCTCATCTTTGAGGACAGAGGATGACGTATATATTTTGAGATATTTTAACAATAACAGAAGTAGAACATGACTCATTGAGCCTTTAAGTGGAAGGAAAAATAATTTCAGGTTGCAGCTTTCAATTTAGATAAATATACAAACCACCTGGGAGTCATATACGTTTTAAACTCTGAAATTAAAGTAAATAAGTGGGGGGAGTGGAGTCAGGAGTGAGAGAGTCGATGTTTTATAGAAACTATAGATTTAGGCAATCTTGTTGAAGTAAATTGTATTCTTACAAAACCTAACATGATTAAAGACACTATATAAAAGCTTAGGTAATCCTAACTGAAGTCAGTGATTAGAAAAAAAAAAAAAAAAGGTTTGCAATCATGTAGGCAAAGGTTTCAATGTGGTGTTTGTTAACTTATGATTGTCCTTGCCCAGCTTCTTTGTCCTTTGTGAATCCTCAGTGATTTTTCCCACTCACGTTCTCTTTCCCTGGAACTGTTGTTATTCTGTCTTTCCTTCCCAATACGGTCAGAAAACTGCACTGGAAGCTCAAAGGGAAATTATGCCTTACCTTAACCAGATAAACTTCTTTATTAGACCCTGGAAATGAATTCTAAAGTCTCACTTGATTATACCTGTAAGTTAAGGGTGACATATCGTTCATCAGGGATAAATGCTAAATGATCTATTCTCAGAAAGCACTTTAAGGCTAAGATCACTAAAGCCCTGTGTACATAGTATCCAACAGCGATGTAATGTGTAAACAATTATAAAATGAGTCACTGTGATTCTCCACCTTTGCAAAAGCATTTCTTTTTGAAAACTGTGTTTTTCAAAATGATCTTTCATACCTCTGCTCAGTATCCCAGGGCTCAGCGTTCTACTGCCGATATTCTTTGAGGTACAAGAAAATGCCTGAACTTTCCCAGATGGTCATGTTGGAACTTAATTGAAGACACACCTCTACTACAATTAGCTGAGAAAGTTGGAACTAGTGTTTCTTAAAAGCCCATCAAAATGTTAGTCATTGCATCATGATTATAATACTCTGAGGCAGAATTATACCCATTTTATAGATGATAGGAGCGTTAGCACAGTACTGCAATTGCCTTCACCTACTTCTTAGAACAGCCTACACAACAAGCTAAAGGAAAGAAACATTTCAAGGTCAGAGTGCAGTTCAGCCCTGCAGTTTGGGATGCTCAGCAAGGACTGGCAGGGATGTCCAGTGCCCATGGAAGACTCTCAACTGACTCATAGAAGTTATTCACTCACCCAGGGTCATAGAGGCGGTAAAGTCTTTCTGCTTCATCGTATTGAATTCATTTCAGACTCTCCAAGTACACTCATACTTGCTGCTTTTGAGCCCCACTACGGAGATTTACGGTCCACTACTTACACTCTGTCTTTCTAAATCTGGCTCAACATTTGTCCATTTTCCTGTGATCCTTATTACATTTTACATGCTGACTACCATTATACACAAAGTCTTGCGCCTGGTCTTATCTTTTGCTTTTTATAATTTTTTTGTTCCTTTAAACTCTGTACTCTTACACTTCGAGGCAGAATAGGACAGTGATTAGAAGCACACATCTGTATGTCAGATTGCACGATTTCCAATTAGATCATCGGTTCTTTATAGTTGTGTGGTATTGGGCCCTGAATATAAAATCTTTTTTTTCCTTTGATATTTATAAGAAAAACATTTTATCTTTCAAATTTTTATTGGAGTCTAGTTGATTTACAATGTTGTGTTAGTTTCTGCTGTACAGCAAAGTGAATCAGTTATGCATATACATATATCCACTCTTTTTTACATTATTTTCTCATATAGGTGCATATGTATATATATAAAATCTTGATGCTTCAGTTTGTGCCTCTGTAAACAGGGGTATAATACACATTCCTCAAAGAGTAACTGTGGGATTAATTGAATTAAAATAGATGATCAATTAGAAGAGTGCTTGTCACACAATAAGCACTCAATAAGTGTTAATATCATCATCGCCACCGCTGTAATTATTATATTCATCCTCACCATTCTACCAAAGCTGTTTCCTCAATAACATTTAGGTAACTCTTAATTTTTAAAAGCAATGGATATTTTTCAATCTTTGTTACTTTTGATTCACGTTTGCAAAACATGGTCCTGTTGACCGTTGTGTCCGTCAGAGTCCAGCACAGAAACAAGCCACTCTACATATTTCAAGCAGTATGGTACGAACACTGGGAATTAGTTGCTTACAAAATCATTTGATTGGAGGACTGGAAACCAATCAAATGATTGGAGGACAGGAAGCCAATCAAAAAGGGCACCACTGTATTACTGAGTCCAAGAGCACATCATCACTGATAGGACTCAGAGGTCAGGATGCTGTTCTGCGCCGCTACTTACACTATTACGAATGCCATTCGTACTCTTGAAGCTAGGCTCAAGCTACCAGAAAACTGAATCTGAAGAGTCAACTGTTTCTAAACAGCCACATTTCATACTATTCCTTGTTAACAGAAATTGTAGCAGGAAGGAGATCTGTATCTCACATCATCCTTGGCAAAGGAGTTTGGGACATGTAGTTTTTAGCTTCTTTTTTTCTTTTTCTTTTGTCCTGAAAGTTCTGTCCTGATAACTTCAACTGTCATCCCCCTTTAGCTAACTACCAAATCCTTACTCACAGCTCTGACCTTCTTTCTTTAATTTCAAATACATTGTTCCAAGAAATATTGGAAATTTTCACATGTCTATCATACCATAGCCTCAAACTCAATATATTTATAGTGTAACTAAACAAACGCAAAATTCAACCAAAATGTCTCTCTGTAGGTACGATTTTAATTAGTGACGCATTTTCTCCAAAGTGTTCAGGTGAAAATTTTTGTTTATCACAACCTAAAAATTCTCCTACTCTTGTTTGATGCATAGTTAAATGGTGGAAATTCTGAAAGAGTAAATAGACTGCATGGTCTTCAGATGATCTTCCATAAACCTCAAATCTTTTATTTTGGCTTTTCCTTTTTTTAATTAATTTTTATTGGAGTATAGTTGCTTTACAATGTGTTAGCTTCTACTGCACAGCAAAATGAATCAGCCATGCGTACACATATATCAGGTCCCTTTTGTATTTCCCTCCCATTTAGGACACCACAGTGCATTAAGTAGAGTTCCCTGTGCTATACAGTATGTTCCCCTCAGTTGTCTATTTTATACACAGTATCAATAGTGTATATGTATCAATCCCAATCTCCCAATTCCTCCCACCCCACCACTTTCCTCCTTGGTATCCATACATTTGTTCTCTATGTCTGTGTCTCTATTTCTGCTTTGCAAACAAGGTCAGTAACAGCTGGAATTCATATTCCCTATCACAGCATGATATTACAGTAACCTTTTTAGCTCTGAATTACAGTGGATTTTTACATTTAACCAAATAGATCTGGGAATGCTGACATCCTACTATGGAAATTTAGGAGTCTAACAAAGAGACTCATTGGATGAAGAAGTTGTTACAACATGTGATATAAAATTACTGGCAAGAAGTTATATAAAATCAGATAGATTCAAATTTTATCTTTGACACTGTGTGTTTCCTTGGGAAAGTTACGTAAAATCTGTAACCCCAGGCTTACTTAAGTGTAAAATAGAGGTAAAAATGGTACCTACATTATAAGGAGGTCATTATGAAGAATAAATATGATAATGATGTAATAAAGTACTTAATGCAATGCCGGCCAAAAACAAACAATACATTTTGGTTAATATTATCATCACTGATATTTATGCCATGCCTCCTTTCTTTTAAATATGTCTTAAGGTAATGCTGCAGTTGGTATAATGTGATAGTCATTATTATACTTTGTAGATTCACAGATATAAGAGTGCTTAGAAGAACTTAGGGACCTGTGGTGTGGATTCTGTGTAGAATCCTAGGGTTCGTGTAGGTAACAGATGTACAATGTTGAGTAGATTAGAAGATGATAAGAAGGAGGTCTGGCTTTAGTTCCCACAGTCAGTTTACAAATACTGGTATTTAATGTAATTCAACTGATAAATATTTAAACAGTCAATTTATAAATACTGGTATTTAATATAATTCAGTTGATGAATATTGGTATTTGACATGATTTGGTATTTAACATCCTTTGTGTGTTGTGTGTGTGTGTTGGGGGGGGGGGGGAATATTTAGGCAGCAAACAGAATTTGGAAACCATTGCCCTGAGTTATCAGTAAACATTTTTATCTTCTGCTAAACATAACAGTGGACTATGTTAATATTTAACAGTAAAATGTGAATTTTTTTTAGTTCAGCCACACACTACAAATATGTTAAACTGAACAACATAAGGATAGTCTTACAATACTAGAGAGAATGTTAAACTCTCACTTACACCTTTATTTCTCAGTTTTGATAGTGACTTTGTGTGTTGAAAGGGGACTGAAATAGCCCTTTAGAATAATTGATTATAAGTCACCAGGGACTATGCAAACTTGCACTTTGGGTCAGGGATTGTCTTACAAAGATATGGCAACTATTAAGATAAGGAGTTCCCTCTAACTCTATACGTGGTGTTGGCGCAATAAAAATCCCTTAAATAAATGAATGAAGGAATTAATTTATTAGCTAATGACTTAATTAACTTGAACTTAATTTGTCATGACACTTTTCTTCAATTTCAATTCTGAAAAAAACCCTTTATTTTTTTACATTAAATTTCAAAATAGTGAATTTTGTCAAATGTGGACAAGTTTCTTCCTTGTCTAAATCAGCAGATTTTAGAAACATTTTTTTTCTATCAGCAGCCCCTAGATGTACCCACTGTGTATAACTGCCAAGCAGACTTGGGAGGCCACAGCAGAACAGGGTTGGAGAAATGAGAACATCACGGGGAGGAGAAGTCATTACCAAGGCGTGAGCACATGCTGTTCCCCACCACACTGAGTGAACCAGTCCACAGAGCACACCCTGGGACCTCCCACCGTAGATATATTTCTGGCTTCATCTGGGAGAAGCAACAAGTTGACAGTCTCTGCTTCCTCATGGCAGCCAGAGACTTGCTGAAAACTGATATCATTTGGGCCTGTCTCCCTGCAAGACAAAAAGCATAACATCCCAAAGAGCGAAACATGTTCTCCCCACTATGTTAGGGGGAGAGTGGGGAGAGCTCTGCCTGCTTGGAACAGCCAACTCTTTAACGGGAAGGCAGCAGAGTTTTGCAAGGCAATGGAGCTGGGGGAATGCTCTGAAAACCACACCTCTGCCTTTTGGCACTGGACAGCCACTGAAAATCATTCTTTGGGGACTGGTTTTTGGAAAACTTTTATAGTCATGATGAAAGCACACATTCTAACAGAAGGTCTGTCGCAGGACTAGAGCTTAGAAAGTAGATGGCAAGAGGACATTCTTAATGAAAAGCCAGTGTTCTCAGGAGACAGCAGCCAACTTGGATGGCTACGTTAGGAATATTGACACTGCCATGATGGAGTTTGCAGTAGAGTAGGGTGGTAAAATGCACAGAAATATAACCTTGGTAGAAATTAGTACATGCTAAAAAAGAAAGGTACAGATAAATTGCTCATGGGATCAAGGAATGAAAGAGCGATTACTTCCGTTGAAAAAAATTACCAAAAGCTTTATAGAAGAGATACGACCTATAAACAGTACTCAGTAAAGCATAAAGATGATGTGCTTAAAAAAAACCTAGAAGAATAAGTTTGAAGCGTTCCCATCTCAGGGAAACAATTGTGTGTCGTGTTATTTTACCTTTATTGAATTAAAAGTAATTAGAATCCCTTCAGCTAAAGCATCCTATTGGAATTTTAAATGGGATTATATTACATTTATAAATTAAGTTGGAGAGAATGGATATCTTAAAAATATTTGGTCTTAGTCTACAGGCTTATCTCACTGAATTAACCCCATTTTCTCTAATTTGCCTGAGAGGAGAGTATTGAACTTTCACTTTCTTGTATAATATCCATTTCCCATTGTTCCATCATGAAGTTTGTTTTGTCTTGGTAAGTGTTTGGATTTCTTGTCATTAAAATATTATTGGGATCTGAGTATGGGATAAGGTCGTAGAATGACCCTGTCCAAAAATAATGCCTGCCTCTGTGCTAAGTGTAATAAAGACAATATTACTTCAAGACAGAAAATGTATTTTCCAGTGAGATTCACTCTTGTTGTGTGTTTTCCTAACCTTTGCCACATTCATCTTTCTATACACACTATGCCTTCTAAAGTCTGAAAACAGAAAGCTAAGACTCCCTGATTTAGAGTGGATTAAAGGGATAAATCTGGGGTGAGAAATGTATTTCTCTACCCACCTCACAGGGGCACAACCTTTGAGGCTGGCCATTTCTGTGGGAAATGGTGATTACAGTCAGTTTTTGAATTTCAACTGAAATATACTTAAGAGAAAATTGTTTTTCTCTGAACAAATAAACTATGACTAAATTTAGAAACCAACACCAAAGCATTATGGTTTCATGAAAAAAGAGTAAATGGGTCATCTCCATATTGCTGAAGTATTGAATTAACATAAAATATTTTTTATAGGAGGTTATTAATTGTTTGTAAACGCTTTAAGAAAAACTGCACAGATATGTATGGTTTTGGATTCCATTTGAGGGGTTTTACTGAGACCTTGATGTCTATTGTTGAACCAAGGGTTGGAGGATGCTAAGTCAGGAAACCATGATCTATATTGTTTAAGATGACCTTTAAAAGTGTAAGAGGCAGGTACAAATGGTGGAATTAAGCCCAACCTGGTATGAGATGATCATAGCATCTGATGAAAATTGGAGAGGGTCTGGAGATGAACAGGATCCATGACAAAGGACTCAGAGATAATGATGTCCCAAACTTCCCCTCAAAAAGAAAGAAAAAAATAAAAGTATTTAAACAAGTTATTTAAGCCATATTTATATGCTTTGAAAATGTACACTTATAAAACAGTGAGAAATTTTGTCAGACTATTTATATCATGTGTTGAAAACCTGGAGAATCAAATACCAATGCTAATTTTAACTGAAAATAATTTAAAAATTATTTTACAAATTCAACAATACTCTTCATTATATTCATCGTCATACTTTGCTCAATGGCAGGAAGCTGGCCCCAATGTATAGCGCTGCTTTAAAAGAATTTGATGTGCTTTATTATTAATTTTGGTAACATATAAAAATTCATTTGTTTTATTTAAAGATTTCAAATCAGCTTTCATCATTGCTGTTAGAGTCAATGCTGCACCTTTAAGTGACAATGGCTACATGCCTTATTGATAAATGACAGGGGAAATTGTTGGGCCAGAAAATAAAGCTTCCAAGAGCAAACAAGGTTGGAAGAGAGATTTGGCTGAAAGCTATAGTTTCTTATATGGAGTAAGACAAACGCTCAGAGAAACACTTTCAAGTCCTGCTCTCACACTCCTAGGGTCAGAGGAAACTTACTGGAAGCATTTTCTTGGTGTGCAGGCCAATTTTCTTCACATTCTGTCAACCTGCTCCAGCACAGTTACGTGATTAGAAAAGTTTTAGGCTGAAAACCTAGTAATCTTGATAATGCGGAGCCCTGGTATTTCTGTCCTGAAAAAATAATGGAGGTGCTAGAGGAACAGCCATCTAAATCCAATGAAAGAAGCTAAGCTTTTACCCAAAACTTTGATCAGAAAAATCAATGGAGTAAAATTAATGCTGGCTCTCACTTAGAGCCAATGCCTAATTTGCACAAGCATAGGGCCAATATGAAAAAATCCAAAGCAATGACTAGCACCAGAGTCAGATCCAGGTTTTGGGGGGCCTGAAACTTACATAAATTGTGAGCCCCCCTTTTAGAAAACTAATTTTAAAAAACACAATTTGCAAAATTTACAGGCACAACCAAGTATGCAGTGCTATATTTCCTACAAGAATCTTCGAAAGAGCCCATGTAAGTTACAGGCCCAAAGCTTAAGCTTCTTTGCCTTCGCAGATAGCTACCTCTGAGATACTTACATAATGGAGAAAGAAATACTTGATTTGAATATCTATTTCATGCAACTGTTACAGAGATCGTATATGATAATATATCGCCAAGAGTATAATTAGCACGCATTTGAAAAAATTTTCATTTCTTTCCCCACCCTTCCTTTGCTATTTTATATAGATATCAACAATTGATATTAAAAGATAACAAAATGTTAAGAGAACTCTTTGAGATAGTTCTATAGAGGAAAATTCCATAACTTTTTAATATATCTGAAATAGCAGGTACTTTGATATTGTTATTTTAAAGCAAGCAATCTCTAGCAGGCTGGAGACTTCAACATGTTTTTTTAAAAGCACTTAGATATCAATTAATTAATTAATTAATGGCTACTATTGCAGACTTGGTTCCTGGCGAAGTAGACCCTGAGATGGAAACTAGCCTGCAGGAAGTTTATAAGGGAGTGCTGGTAGGACTAAATCTAAGAAAGGGAAAGTAGCCTAATTGGGCAGAGGAAGAAGTTGGGTAATGATTCAATCACACTGGACCTCAGCCAAACCCACAGGAGCTCTGAAGATGGAAAAGTTATTGCCAGTCCTCCTGCATTGGAGTGAAGGAGCAGTGTTTGATATCCCTACATCAAGCCATCATGATATGTAAGTTGCCTCTGGGAAGTAGATGTGCTCTTCATAAGGTGGCTGTTTTTAAACCAGGCAACTTCCAGGGAGAATGAATAGGTTAGGGCTGTCATTCAGCTGCACTCCCAGGATCTGGGGAATGGGTCTTGTAATCACGCAGCTGGATCTGGGAAAGGTGGCAGAGTCCACTATAGGCTACTCTCTGCAGCATCTAGATCCCCCTCTTTAAACAAGTTCCAGAGCAGCTCCTCCAGGACACTGGCTGGTCTCCTGATGGAGGAAACATATCAAAACAAGTTTAGCAGGGCCAACTACAGGTCTCCTCTCCCAATAGCCTTCCTTGTCCAATTGAAGCTGGCATCACGCTGCTCATTATCTCCTTCTTCTCCCATCAGTTCTAGATACATCTTCCCCTTAGCTAGCCCCTCTACAGATCTAGGTGGCTTACCTAGTTGTGTGACGTAGAACCTTATTCCTGAAGGGTGTGAGCCTGGTCACCATGCTATTTTCAGGCTGTAAATACTGTACTCCTTCACTTGTAATAAAAATTGGCCAGAGATATAATGAGAGACACCGATATGGATCACTTCTATGCCAAACATATTCCTCCTTGCTAGGATGGTGACTGTTCTTCTCATGTGCTATTCACTAAAGGTAAGGAGCCCAAAAACTCAGGCAGCAGCTATGGCTTAAATTTAAGTAGGACTTTTGCTGTTTTACCTAGTATAAACACTCTTCCTTTAGGAACCAAGACCTCTAGGCCCGGAAAGTGTAGCGAGCCCACGTTTGTGGGTATAGAAATCACAAATTATTCCTTAAGCAAATAATTGAAATAGTGTTAAATGGGTCCACTTCCCACTAGCCTACTTCCACACCTGGTTCCTAGACCTATGCATTCCTTTTGCTGGGGGCACAGTATCATGTAAAGTTAACGAACATATCAACCCAGGAGGATGGTTCCCGTTCCTCACGAGACTTTATCCCTGGTGCTCATCTGTGGCTTCAACAGGGCATTCCATCATTCTATCAGATCAAAAACTTACAGGCAGTGCAACAGATGGTACGAACACTGGATTCCATTGTCAAGTGCTCATTACCTCTCCTTTTTGGTGTAAAATGGATTTCATGGTCTGTTACAGTAGTCTGTGGGATCCTATGTTAGTGGTTCAAATACTCTGCAAGTCCTGAAATAATATTAGTTGAGGCTCTGAGGGTAGCAAAAGTAAACTAACAGTACTAAAGGCAACCTTGTACCTATTCCGGTCAATGGAATGAGTCACTGCTCCTTCCGTAGTGGAAGAAACCCAATGTAGTCAACTTGCCCTCAAACGGGGGATTAGTTTCTTGAAGGAATGATGCAATGTTGGAGAGTGCTGCATCGGTCCCTGCTGCTGACTGGTTGGACACTTGTCAGAGACAATAGCTAGATCAACATTTTGTGAATGGGAGCTCATGTTGGGGCCACATGCATAACCTCTGTCTATGCCCCAATAGTTCCTCCTTCCGTATGCTCGTTGTGTCAGCACTAGAGTGGCCAATGACACAGGACGGCAGCTTTAGTCATCAGCAGGTTTCATCATTATATCTACTTGGTTGTTTCTGTTTAAAAGTACTTGCTCTCTGGTGGCTTAACTTGTGGTACAAAGATCTCCACACCTGTGACTACTCCCATGGATAACATCCAAATGCCTCTACTTCAGGCCTCCTTTTCCCTGGTCTTCCAATTTTTCTCCTTCTAAGCCCCTGACAAACTGGTCAAGATATCTGCCATTCCTCATGAGCTTACATATATATACTAACTATGTGTTCCCTTCCTATAAACCTAGTTTAATCTTCTCCATATCCTCTGATGAACTCGGACATCCTATAGCTCCTTAATTTATATGTCTTCCACCAAAGTCACACTGCTTATGGTGACTAATTAAAACTGCTATGTCTAGATTCTATACTCCTAGGACAGAATCCAATTAATTTAATTTATCCTGAGGAAACTGAACTCAAATTTTTTTAACCCAGCCTTCACAAATTTACACGCAACCATTAATGGCTGTCCTCGTGGAGGATCCTTAGACTACTGACTAAATGAACAGAAGTTCATCAGCATGCCCTCTTAACAATGTCATAGGTATAATTTTTTTGTAATATTTAGCATGGATAGGAGGGCAATTGTTTTTAACACAGATATGCTAAGTTACCGTCATCAGAAAAAAGCACTACATTTATTCTCTGGGCAGCTCTGGGCAGCAGAAACACTTGCTCTTGCCTTATTAATACTGCTGCACAGAAGTGGTTTCTCTCTTCTAACTGGAAGAAGATTGAAAGAGTTCTCGACGGAACTCACAGGCTGCCGAGATAAACTTCAACACTCTTTCTCTTCTGTCGGTCTGTGCCAGCTATTGAGAGAGGGGGAATTCCCTCTGGCTAGCAACTACCCTTTAATATCGAAATCACTGAGATACTTTGCTTAGATTATGTGTTGATACCTGGTCCAATTAGCAACAGCCACTTATAGACAGCAACTCATTTGGATGGCCGTGCTTCTGTGAGTACAGGAAGAGTCAGTTCTCATAAAAGTGGGACATGGATAAGGAAGACAACCAAAAAAGTATGTCTGCTGCATATGCAGAATTTACACTGCAGAGCTTCCCTGGTGGCGCAGTGGTTGAGAGTCCGCCTGCTGATACAAGGGACACGGGTTCGTGCCCCGGTCCGGGAAGATCCCACATGCCGCGGAGCGGCTGGACCCGTGAGCCATGGCCGCTGAGCCTGCGCACCCGGAGCCTGTGCTCCACGACGGGAGAGGCCACAACAGAGAGAGGCCCATGTACCGCAAAAAAAAACAAAAAACAAAATTTACACTGCCATAAATATGACACTAAATCATAGTTATTTCATGTATTGGGAAAAACCCTAGCAGAAATGTTAAGCTGTTAAAGTCAATAGCATATAAAATATTGGATCCAAATGGCAATTGACCTCTGCTAAACTAGACATGTCTGCCAGAGAGCTCCAAAAAGTTGGCTCAGAAAGATGTAACTTTCCCAAGTATTGAAATCCTTTAAGCTTACTAAATTCATATTTATAAAACCACAGAAGTATTTATTTCAGACTGAAGTGTTTTACCTTTCAATCACATGTATATTGTTCAATTGTTCACATGTTCAATATTCATTTATGAGTATCCACTAAATTCTAGCTTCTGTGCTGGGCAGTAAAGTATCATTTTCCCACATCCACAGGGCAAACATCATGGTGATGGCTACCACCACGTATTGGCAGGGATTTGGGAAGACAAGTAATCTCTTGCCCTGCTGGTAGCAGTGTAAATTTTAGCAGTCGAATTGGTGATCAATCTTGCAACATTTAGTGTAAATCAATATTCATAAGCCCCGAAGCCCAGTGTTAAACTCCTAAATCAAAAACAAATCTTTTAAGGGAAATGGACAAACATGTTCACCATGGCATTAGTTATACTGTGAGGATTTGTAGGCAAACTAGGATTGTGTTGGTAGGCAAATGTGCAGTGGTTAGAGATACCAGAGGTACCTAAAGTAATAAATATAAAAAATATAATTCTGAGTGGAAAATAAGTGAGAAGTGTATATCACAATACTCTTCCTGCATATCAAAAGCTATATAGATATGAAATACCAAAATTATTATTTACGTATATGTACATATATTATATATTATGTATATAATTTGAGTAGTTATTTCTTACGAAGAAATGGGACTAAGGATTAGGGACAAAGTAGGAAAATCAAAGAAAGCCAATGGGCTTCCCTGGTGGCGCAGTGGTTGAGAGTCCGCCTGCTGATGCAGGGGACGCGGGTTCGTGCCCCGGTCTGGGAAGATCCCACATGCCGTGGAGCGGCTGGGCCCGTGAGCCATGGCCGCTGAGCCTGCGCGTCCACAGCCTGTGCTCCGCAACGGGAGAGGACACAACAGTGAGAGGCCCGCGTACAGCAAAAAAATAAATAAAATAAATAAAAAAAGAAAGCCAAAGTAAAAGAGAACAGTGTGTCCTTGTACAGACCAAAAATACCAGAAGCATAGTTGATTTTTCTATGCACCTGTGTACATTTCCGCCTTCCATACACACACACCAAAGACATTTTTTAAAGTGAGAAAAGTAGCATAACCATGACCTTCCCAGAATTTTCTTTGTAGCAAAGTAATTTCATTGACTCTGGGGATTGGAAGAATAATATTACACTGCCAATATAATGGTTACCTTACCCATTCTGCCTGGAATCCTCCTGAAATATATTAGTAGAAAATCCAAAACTAGAAGAATTGGGTATATCAGCCAGTCCTCCCTTGATACCCTTTTTTCTTTGGTGGGGTGAGAGATACTGTTTCTTTCAAAGTTCTCTTCAGCATTTCTCTTGGTGTCCTTTCTTTTTTTTCTTCCAGCCCCCTTCCTCAAACACTCCTTGGGTGGTGGTGTTCTTGCCTCTCAGGTAAGGATCTTAGATAAATGTGTTACTCGTTGCTCCAGGAGCACTTGGATTGACATGTTTGGAAGTAACCTAATGTATTTGGTTTTGTGACAAGACAGCAGTTTTTAATGAGAAATGAATTTAAACCAGAATGATTTTGTGGACAGTTAATCCACACATAAGATGGACATATAAGATGTGTCCCTGATAAGGTGAGGAAATGGTCTCAGGCACTCTCTCCTTTGTGTCCTCATATTCCGAATATGCTCCACCATACTGTACTGCAGTGATTAGCTGACAGCCCTTCTAAGGCTTAAAGATCTGTCAAAAATGGCCTTAGTTTCAGGTTCTGATGCAGTAGAAGGGGCTTCTCATGAATTCCACACTTCTTCATGCTTCTTTCAGCTTTCGTGTTCTGACATCGTTGCTTTCAGTCTTGGTTGAGTTTCAAAGTCATACGAAATGGAAATGAGGCCCCTTCACCACCGTCCATCAGAAATCATTCTCGGCTTTTCACTAGTTCAGAAACATTACTGAGAATTTCAGGATTAACAGGGCCAGATCACAGTGATAGCCTTTCAACATTTTGCTGACACTCAATTTACCCTTTTGCAAAATCTAAGTTCCTGAACTATAACGTTCACATTTTACATCCAACCACCTAAAAATCTTATCCCTTTGTTCAAATTGCTTCTTACATACCACTGACAATATGTCAACCACATTGTTTTTATCTTACAATAAATCTAATCATTTGTTAACATGTTGGTCCTTTCATCGTACTGGGCACACCATGGTAGCAGAGATATTTGCATATTCATCTTTGTAACCCCAAACCAAAATAATAGGTACTCATAAATGATTTGTTGGGTTAATTAATTGATCAGTTAACAAAATACTGATTGCCAAAATCAAAAGGAAATCAAGAGTAGTTAAATATCTGCAACATGAGGTATTATAACAACAGACTTCTGAAAATTTTCAATAGGCTTCTTGGCCAAATTTACTGAAGTCAAATCTGAAGAAGACAACGAATACGCAGCCATTTGCACAGTCCCAGCCTATAATGCAATTTGTTTATAACGCACTTTGCTTATAACAGAATTTGACTCATATCGTATATTGTATATTTTCATTTGTTAATGATTTTCAAAGCAACTAATTCCACAGGGCACACGTGTCCTCTGTACTCTAATTCTGGCTCAACCCCTTAATATTTGGTAGAATCAAATTTATTTTTCTGAGTCACCCTCTCAGTAGAGCAATGTTAAAAATAATGTTCTGTCCACTTACATCTACCCTGTATTATGCTTCCTTTGTATGGCACTCAGTTTGGAAAACAATAATAGTTTGATTTTTATAGTGTTTCAAAGAATGTAACGTTGATATCTGCTACTTCCTTTCTATTTTTCTCATAGACCTTTGTGCTAGGGTTTAGTCTAAGTGACTTGCCTAAGCTTTCACAGCCCATCAATAGCATAAAGGGAACTTTTCTTCAAAGCATCATGTAGAATCTTCTTTCTTTAAAAAAAAATTTATTGAAATATAACATATAATATTGTGTAAGTGTAAGGCGTAAAATATGTTGATTTGAAATGCTTACATATTGTAATATGATATATAATATACAATGCCCACTGTAACATCAGCTAACACCTCTATCACATCACATATGTAATTATCATTTCTTTTTTGTGGTGATTATAGTCAACAATCCTATATTATAAACTTCAAAATGGAATCCTCTTCTAGCCAAGATTTCCTGAAGTAAGATTACCTAACATATCTCCATTAAGAAAATCGCGTTCCATAGGCCTTTTAGGGTGGAATGTTCAAGACAGTTTTCTTCTTTTTGACCTTGTTGGGGTGTGTGTGGATGTGTGTGTGTGTGTGTGTGTGTGTGTGTGTGTACATAAATCAAAATTTACGTTCTAATAGCAACAAAATATATGCCATTTACTACTCTCTTCCTTTCTATTACACTTTTCCATTTGCTTTTTATTTTCCATGTTCCTCTTTAGCTCCATTCGTAGACTTTTTCCCCATGCTTATCTGGAAGCACAGCCCCTCTCTTCTGTTTAAGCCACTTTTTCCAATCAGGAGGTGAGCTCATGCTGCTTCCTGGACACCGAAAATAGCCCAGTGCGAGAGTAGGACCATGTCTATTCTAAATGCTTTACCAATTCTTCCACTTGCCATGTTTCTTCCTATAAGTCCCCGAGAAAGGAAGGTACTTTCCTTGTCATCACAAGGTGGCTGAGTCTTAGATTTAAAACAGAGCCCCAAATGATACGTAAGCAAGTTCTTACTCTCTTACACCTAGTTAATTATTCCTCCCTTGGGTTCCTGGAGCACTTTCTACTTACATATAGTATATTATATTTATCACATTACATCCTAATGTATTTTATCTATGTATTAAACATATAATTACTCTGTGTTTACTATGTGCCAGGATTAAAACAGAAAAATATCCCTATTCTCAAAGAGCTTCTAATCTAACAGGAAGAAAGAAACAGTAAACAAGATATAGCACGGAAGGGGTCACACATGCTACATGTCATTTGTTTTTGATTTAAAAAAAAAAAGCATTAAGAATCATGGTCACTTCTAAAAGAGCAAGCTTCAGGCCCACATAGGGATCAAGAGAAAATTCCCCAGGAACAAATAAAGAGAATTCTAATGAAACTATAATCACAAGCCAACAAAGATACTTTCGTCTATTATTTAAAACAATCCTGTCAGAAGATTTTTAATATATTCACTTATCACTTACTTATATAAGTAAGAGGCCCAGAAAGATAAAGACACATGTGATCAACTTGAAAATTATGTTGAAAATCAAATATCCCAAGCTCGAACAATAGAATTTTAAAGCATCTATTCCAAAAAAAATACTAAAAAATCTGCTATATTGGTCTGTGCTATGTTATCTCAGATATGGATAGTCTAGTAGGATCAGTGATTTCCATTTCACATGGGATATACAGCTATATTCTTGTTACCACCTTCCTAAGGAATAGGAAAGTTAACATAAGAATTTTCTCTTTTCTTCACACAAGCAGCTCATCTCACTTCCAGCTCTCACAATTCCACAAATCCTGGGAAAAAAGCAGAGACACCTAAACGTTAACATCTTCACCAGGCAGGCTTCTTATGCTGGATAAAATAAAAGGTTGTGAATGAACCTGAAACGAAATACTTCCAAGTAACACACTCTGCCCTCTGACACCTACACCACCAGTTTCTCCCACGTAAGAATGAAAAATGCAGCATTAATCCAGACAGAAGCTTGGATTAAATAAAGTGGGAACCTTTCCCTGGGAGGTAAGCCAGCCAGTTGTCAGACCTTCTATCAGGGCATCCTTGTGGTTCCAAGCGGGTTGTGAGGTTTGGACAAAACAGATTCGTGCATATGTGGAACAGGTTATATTTCTTCTCAGGCCACGTAGTTTTCTGCCTTAAAACCCACCTTGGAGGAAGAGTCCTGGCTGTTTCCTGAATAGCTGGTAGAAACATCTACCACACAAGGTCTAAGTGATTCTTTGTCACATGGTGTGTGAGAGATCAAATATAGCCCACAAGAGAAGAGCTTTAGGGATATCAGGACAGTATCTTGTGATCAATAGCAGCAAACTTTTTAAACTTGAGTAATAGGGGTTCCACTCTCAAATCTTTGCTCACTGACACATCTTATTGATACAACCATTTTAAACATACGGTCAACACCAGTATCACTGGTCTCCTGCAGGGCCCCACGATGCAACTGGTGTTCCTGCCTCACTCTTGATTATCACTCAGTTCAGTGATTTCCCTTCCACATTGTCGTTCTTTCTCACAGCCTTGTCCGGGAACATTACCCTCAAGTGAAATGTATCATCAGTGTAGATCATTTGTTTTTCTTATTATGATTATATATGATCATTAGAGAAAAATTAGGCAAAAAAAAAAGAAGAAAAGGAAATGAGAACCAATGATAATAAAATCACCTATATTATCAATTAGAAATACCAGGTATAATTTAGGTTAACAATGAGACTGACACTGATGTCCATCATGGACTTATGGAGGAGTTTCTGGGTACCATTTATCAGTTTCGAATACTGTTTTCCTTTCCTTCTCTGAACCAAATATACATGGGATTCTGTTGATGGTCTAAGTAATCTTTTATCAAGGATTCAAATAATAGTACCAGGAGGAGAGGAGAAGGAAATAAGAAATACACCTCTGGTCTAATTATCTTATTACCTTATGCCTCACTAAGGAAAAAAGCTCATTGCCTAAATCTTAGAGGAGGTCCATCTGGGTGCTTTCCTGCTCCCTGACTCTTAACTTTCACTTATCATGACCCACAGTCTTCTAATATATTCTTTCCCATTTGCTATATTCATACTGTACACCCTCTTCTGAAATGTGCCACATTTCCTTCCAGAAAGAATAATATTCCAGTTCCCTACTTACTATCTATTTTTCAGATGCTCAATCTCAAGAGCTACCGGAATTCTCTGAGTGACTTCTTCTGCCCATTTTCTGCTGGTTTTATGGAGGGAATGAGGTAAAGATATGTCCAGCGTGTCCAGTGTCTATCTGCGGAGAGTCAGTGGAGAATTCCCACTCTGGGAACTGTTTCACATTCTCTTAAGGTGTCTGAAGTCATATACCGTATAACCGTCAGGATTCATTGCCTTGTAAAATGTACCTATCTAACTAACATGATATAACTCATCGCATTTACTTAACACAATCAAACCCTATTTTTCCTGCAAAGTAATAGCTCTGACCCAAGGAAACATTTTCACCATCCCCCCTCCTACACACACACACACACACACACACACACACACACACACACACACGCAATTCAAGGTTAATTCACAAAATTTTCTCATTTTAAGTGGAATCACTTTTTCATAATTCGAGGCTTCTCCTTGACCACCTTGAGGAATTCCCAGTTCACCTGCTATTTTCTCCTTTAAAAATATTTGTCATAACCATCATTGTTGGTTGTTTTGTATTCCACTACATTACTTAACCAATCTTTGAATTCTCAAAATATTGATAGTCTCTCCCTCTCTGTCTCTTCCCCCACCGCATCTGTCTCTTTCTCTCTCACTTTATTCTAAACAACGTTGAGATCTTTCTCCTCCTAGCTAAATCTTTTAAACTATCTTCAATTTTGGCCTTTGAATGGTGCCCCAGAAGTGGAATTGCTACATCAAAGACAATGAACTTACAGGAATATTAATCTGTATGGCCTAATTTGCTTGGTGGCAGATCACATCCGTTTTGCCCCTAACAGCCCTGTTTCAGAGTATGTATTTTATGGAAAACATTGGACATTCTGACTTGTTGAAAATTTTTGTCCATTTGGTAAACAAAAATAGTACCTAATTGTTATTATAATTCATGCAATTATAAATAAAAGAAAACAAGGAGAATGGGTTTGGGGGGAAGAGAATTAAAATAGGAATAAAGTAATGCATGTGATTCATATTGTGTGCCTAATGTAACTAGAAGAATACCTTCTAATATTTATAATTAAAAAAAAAATTCAGAGTCCAGAGCTTAATTTTTTCTCGAGAATGCTGTTTTTCTCAAATCTGCTGGTTTAATCTATACAAACATATTGTTTTTGATTTAGAAATCCTGGTAGGCAAAACCACACTTTATATTTCTATGCTTTGGTAAATTATAAAGCATGTTTTCAACTGGGCCACGTTTGTTCGATGGATGATTTTGCTCCTATTTAAAAATGATGGTAAGGAAATCGGGGTCTTCAAAAGTTCAGTGACTTCACCACAGTCACATCCTAGTAAGTGCCTGTTCCATGGCTGTAGAGGAAAAGAAAAGAGTCAGTGCTTCTTTTTGCTCTACTTCCTGGGAAATTCCCACATTAACACTGGCTCAGGGAGTAATGAATAGATTCTTTCAGAAATAGAGTGGTCACAGTCTGATCTAAGTTAGCAAGCTTTCATTTCGTGTAGACAAAGAAAACAAAAATGTTAGGCTAGCTTCTCAGCCTGAGGGCCTCGGAGCAAAGGAAGCTGTCTAGAGCAGGGATCCTTTCAGCTACAGTGAGCATGAATTAGCGACTAAAACACACACATTCTGCATGAATATGGGCACATCCGGATTGTTGTTTACCTTCACTGGAGGGCAGGTAACCCGATGCGACCACAGACTCTGCAAGTTTTAACAGGCAGAGGAGAAGAATGTGAATTTGGATCTTACATTTGTATAGTATCTTTCAGGCGAGACGTTCCCCAAAGACTTTGGGAGCCAATAGTCAAAACTACGATGAAGCTGTGAAACACTAGCTGTCCATCCGTAAACAGGCAGGAGACCCTGGAGGACAGACGCCCCCTCTCTCCTTTGCAGCTGAAGAGGAAATATCATGAAACAAGGCTCATAAATAACTACCCATACTCGATTGGGGGAATAAAAGGTCCTGGAAATTATGTTTACACACCTGAGGGCTGTAATTTAAAGTTTTCTGAAACCTATTTCAGGAGAAAAATCTCTAAGGTGGTTCAGTCCTAACCAGTACTTCAGGGTTACATGCAGCTCCTGACCTCAGTGCTTCCTACAAACATGATCACATCTGATTTACGCTGAACACAACAGGGTAAATACTATTGTCCCGACTTTATGGGAGAGTGATAGGCGCTTAGTACAACTCAAAAAAGAAATAATTGTCAAATACTGATATTACTTTCTTTTAAAAAATTTTTTATTGGAGTGTAGTTGATTTACAGTGTTGTATTAGTTTCAGGTGTACAGCAAAGTGAATCAGTTATACATACATACATATATATATATATATATATATAAAGAGTGGACATAGTATATATATATTTTCCCACATGGGCCATTACAGAGTATTGAGTAGAGCTTCCTGTGCTATACAGTAGGTCCGTATTAGTTATCTATTTTATATATACTAGTGTGTATACGTCAATCGCAATCTCTCAATTAATCCTTCTTCCCCCTTACCCCCTGGTAAACATAAGTTTGTTCTCTACATCTGAGACTCTATCTCTGTTTTGTAAATAAGTTCATTTCTACCCCATTTTTCTTAGATTCCACATATAAGTGACATCATATGATATTTGTCTTTCTGTGCCTGACCCACCCCACTCAGCATGACAATCTCCAGTTCCATCCATGTTGCTGCAAATGGCATTACCCTGCTCTTTTTTTTTTATGGCTGAGTAATAGTCCATTGTATATATGTATCACATCTTCTTTATCCATTCATCTGTTGATGGACTTTTAGGTTGTGCCCATGTCCTGGCTACTGTAAACCGTGCTGCAATGAGCACTGGGGTGCATGTATCTTTTTGAATTATGATTTTCTCCTGGTATATGGCCAGTAGTGGGTTTGCTGGGTCATATGGTAGCTCTATTTTTAGTTTTTTAAGGAATCAAATACTGTTACTTTCTAATGGAGGTAGATCCTGGTAAAAGGAAGGCCATCTTGTTTTAGTGTACACTGCAGTGGATTTGGATGTAAGAGGGAGAATACAATCGTGGTTTCCAGGGACTGGGAGTTGGAGGAGATGTGGAGCTGCTGTTCAAAGGTATAAAGTTTCAGGGCTTCCCTGGTGGCGCAGTGGTTGAGAGTCCGCCTGCCGATGCAGGGGACACGGGTTCGTGACCTGGTCTGGGAAGATCCCACATGCCACGGAGCGGCTGGGCCCGTGAGCCATGGCCGCTGAGCCTGCGCCTCCGGAGCCTGTGCTCCGCAACGGGAGAGGCTACAACAGTGAGAGGCCCGCGTACCGCAAAAAAAAAAAAAAAAGATATAAAATTTCAGTCATGCAGGATGAATACGTTCAGGAGATCTGCTGTCCAACGTGAGCCTATAGTTAACAATACCGTGTTGTGCACTTCAAAATTTGAGAGGGTAGATCTCATGTTAAGTGTTCTTACCACACACACACACACACACACACAAATCAAGGGACACGAGGAAACTTTGGGAAGTGTTGGATTTGTCTATTCTCTTGATTTTGGTGATGGTACTGGGTGTGTACATATGTTCAACCTCACATCATTGTACACATTAAATATTTACAGTTCTTTGTATATCAATTATACTTCAACAGAGCTGTTAAAAAGAGAACAGAAAATTTAGTGGTGATTAAGATATTCATGATCTTTACCTTGTCTATTGAGGTCTCCTAAAGGAGCATCTAATAAGAGTGCATTGTGGGGCATGGTAAAAGGCTTTTAGTAGGAAGTTATATCTGAGCTGAGCTGTGAATAGTGAGGAAAGTAGAACTGATGGAAGTTATTTCTTGGTAGACCAGTCAGATATTTCTTGAGTCTCAGTAAAGCCAAATTAGATCTGCCTACAAATATTAAAGACAGTAAAATGTGTCCTGCTATTGGTTTTAGTTGATACATTTTTAAAGGATATGGTCTAGTGCTAGAGTTTTGTCTATGCAATGGAATTTTTTTTTTAAACTCACCCCACTGGAATATTTTTGCTAGAACTTTGTAAGTGGTAATGATGACCATGAAGGAAAAGTAGAGGAAGAAGAAGAAAAGTTAAGGGGGAGAAGGAAGAATAAGAGGACAAGGAGAAGAAACCAATGCATTTTATCATGGAGAATTTTGGCTTCTTCAGGCATGACTTAAGATTATCACCTTTAACTCTCTCAACAGTAGGACATCGTCAAAGAGAATTGGCTGTCAAATTACTTCCCAAATTAAACTGTAGCATAACATATCTCTCTGGGAACTGAAGAAATGAGAGACCTAATTGTTTATGACATTAGAGATTATTTCATCCAAATTTCTCATTTTACATATAATGAAACTAGGGCTGAGAGGGTTTAAATGTCAGCTGCCAAATTCCACAGTGGATTTGCAACAAAGTCTAATTGAAAAATAATAGTGGTATTCTGTGGAGATATAGTGGTAAAATACAATAAGAGATGAACGCTGAGAAATAGAAAATTTGCAAGTATGTCAGCTTTCATTCTCTACTATTTTTCCACAAACCACAATGTCGTTAATTTTTTTTAATGGCCTTATATTTGCATAATACTTTTCTTTTTCACCTTTTTTTCTATTTGTTGTCCAAAGTAATTTAGAATACAGCTTTCATTCCACACCCTTTCATATCTTTCCCATTTTTGATCAATGAACCTCAGTCACCCATAAAATTTAGGTAATTTGCTTTAAAACCATAATGTGGAGCCTATTGGATCTTGTAAATCACTGAATGTCAGTTGAGATGAAAGACATGGAAAACTCAGCTTATTGGTTCAGTTTCTTATATGTAGTGCCACAGTGACTGAAAAAAAGTGGTTGAAATATAGCAATATTTTAGTGTTAAAGCATCTGTAAAATCGTTTCTCTCTTAAGTTGGTTATAGCCTGAGATATCACCTGACTACCAAACTTAATGCCATGCAACCAAAAAAGAAAAAAAAAAAAATGCCTTAAGATTTTTCACATAAACTAGGTCAAATTCTTGTTTAAGTTATCCTAGAATTATAAAAGAAGATCATGCTTACTAAGGCAAATGATGCTGTCCTGATACCAAGGTTTTGTTTATTGGTTTTTTTTTTTTTTTTGCAGTACGCAGGCCTCTCACTGTTGTGGCCTCTCCTGTTGCGGAGCATAGGCTCCGGACGCGCGGGCTCAGGGGCCATGGCTCACGGGCCCAGCCGCTCCGCGGCATGTGGGATCTTCCCGGACCGGAGCACGAACCCGTGTCCCCTGCATCAGCAGGCGGACTCTCAACCACTGCGCCACCAGGGAAGCCCTGTTGGTTTGTTTTTTTAAATGGCCTAGGACTACTAAGATTTCTACATGCCTTGTTTTGTTTAATTCTTATATTGATTTGGCGAAAGTATTTTTTTTTTTTAAATGTGGAAATTGAGGTTCAGAGACAGAATCACCTTACATTAGGTCACATAGATTCCTTTTGCATTTAAAAATAAGTGTCTTGACCTTGGCTATCATGGCCTACACGATTCTCAGTAAATCTAGCATGACCTAAATTTCCACTTCTGTTCCCAGTCTTTACCATTCTTTCTATGTTTTGGTAACACTGGCTTTCCAGATATCATAGTTTTCCCGTTTTATGGTCCTTGCATCTGTTCTTTCCCTTTATCTCTTCATACGGTAAACTTTATCTCTAGTTCAGGTTGTGGTTTTCATGCCATTGCTTCAGAAAGCCTTCTATGAATTTCTCAACTGAAATAGGTTGGAAATGTTTTCACCATCTCAGCAACTTGTTTTTTTAATATTTAGCACAATATATAATTATACATTGTACTTTTATATCACAATCTCTATGAGGACAGAGATCTTAGAATAGTACCTAGAAGAAGCTAGGTGCTCAAAAACATGAAGAAACGAACACATTTAAAAATGGGAAAAAATTGATGAAAGGAATTGAAACCAGGTGAGTTTCACAATGCCCATTCTTCCCCTGCCCTGATGCTGTTTTATTTGTTATACTCCATTGCCAACTAAGCTGCACCTATATTTGGGCTCTGAACTCTGTATTCTGGAGCTTATTATGAATTAATTAGACTTATTGGTCAAATAATTCATAGGTTTAGCTTATCTTCCCATCTTGATTGTAACCTGTGTAAGCCACATTTTGTGTCTATCATAGTACAGCTAGATGATTTTTCACCAGTGACACCCTCATATTTTATTGACCACAACTGGACACAGGAGCCAGTGCAACTACCTGAGGGCCAGGAAGCGAAAACCACCACATCTCCAGAAAGGAGAAGAAACAGAAATATTTGTGGATATAAGAAAGGACTCCATGGGAAGAATGAAGTAAGAGAGAAAAGAAGAGAAGGAGAAAAAGAAAACAAAAGGAAGAAAAGAGCTAGAAGAGGATAGTGAAAATAGTAATTGAGGATTACAATTGTGACAGCTTTTGGGATGAGTCAACTTGGTTGAGCTAAAGTTCCCAGTTATTCAAACACTAACATAGGTGTTGCTGAGAAGAGATTTTCCAGATGTAATTAAAGCCCTTAATCAGTTGACTTTGAGGATATCCTGGATTATCTGGATGGGTCTGGTGGAAAGTTTAAATGCAGGGCTGAGGCTTTCGCTAATAGACTTACAAAAATTGCTTTAGTTATAACCAGTTGAATAAAATAAACTGCCTCTCTTCCATGAGGGAGGCACATTGAACAACATTTAAAATTTGTGAAAATTCCCATATTCAGTTAAAATCATTGAATGATTAACTGCAAAAAGTTGATGTGGATTGAATCCTTGATCACAGTATTTTATGAAACTAGTCAAATGCAGTATAATTTTTTTTTTTTTAAGTAAAACTACAAATTAGAAAGGAAAGTGTGAGATCCAATCAGGGAAGTTGAGAAAATATTTCTCCCCATTCTCTCAAAAAAACAAAAGCAAAAGTAAACCATACACTAAAATAGAGTACCTTCATAAAATTATTAAAAAATACTTAAGGGGCTTCCCTGGTGGCACAGCGGTCGAGAGTCCGCCTGCCGAAGCAGGGGACACGGGTTCGTGCCCCGGTCCGGGAAGAACAAGTGACTTACTCAAGAAAAATTATGTTATTAAACAAAAAACCAATAATTTAAAATATAATGACAATAAAATTTGTTTTGAATTTGCAGTTTATAAAATTGAACTTAATCACTCAACTGCAATAGCATTGGACTCAGGAGAACTACAACTCACAAGAAAGTGTTCTAATATCTTTGTATTGTATGGAAGAATAAAACTTTTTTTAATTTTTAAACTTTATTTTTAATTAATTAATTAATTTTTTGGCCGCATTACAGCTTGTGGGATCTTAGTTCCCCAACCAGGGATCAAACCCGGCCCTTGGCAGTGAAAACTCAGAGTATGAACCACTGGACCACCAGGGAATGTCCAAAAACTGTTTTGTTAAACGATATATGAATTCTGTTAAGCTTACTATTAATTTAAATATATCACTTATGTAAATATAATGTTAATTTTCAAGGTAATAAAGAGAAAAAATAATAAAAAGAAAATACTACATTTAAAGAAAATGTGCATTAATTAGAGGACAATGAAACATCTTTTTCTCAAATGTTTCATTTGGGCTCCCTTCCTTAACAGAAAGATTGCCTCTTCCTTTGCTCTGTTTCCTTTTGCCCTTTCAGTTTAAATTGAGGTCTACAAGGTGTCCCTGCCAGACTCCATTCCCGGAGCCAGTTTGCTTGTGAGTTTGTTTCCTACCAATTCTCTGTCTTGCGCTTGAGTGAAGCTTAAATCACTAAAGTTTAAATCAGTTGGCTTGGATATCACCAAGTATAAGATACAGACAAGCCCTGCAAATGTAAAATCCTTTTATCTCTTTCTTGAAACACACAGACCCAACCACACAGTATGCATCCTACTGTAAAACCTTTGATAAAATTGCCCGCAGGGAAATGACGCCTGGATTTATTAGGTGAGTAACATACCAAAGAAGTGACAGTAGCACCACCATGAGAAGAGCAAATTTTCAGGTTAGGACCATTTGGTAAGGACCAGCTGTGCCTTGATGTGATGATAAGCTATGTCTTTACAACAGAGTTACGTGTCTTGCTGGGTTGTGTGGAGTTTTGTGTCTTCCATAAGCAAGAAGAAAAACAAACTCCATGAAAACTCACTAAAACTCAAGCCTATATCCCATTTTTTTTCCTATTCCTGCTGACTCAATATAACACAGTCATCCAAGAATTTTTGCACCAGATTGTCTTTTTTTTAGCTATTTCCTGTCTAGATTTCTGACCAAGTGGTTTCTCCAAGAACAAGTTCTGAAATCTAATCTTTATTTCCTTGACTGTGTACCTTGTTTTAGCCTTACTGTTTAGCTTTGGCCTTTCCAGCCTGGCAGTATCCGTGATAACAGGAAAGTGATAAAGAATTCTGTAGATAGAGCCAAATCGCTTGGGTTGAGATTCGACCCTTGCAACATCTGAGTTGTGTGTGTAATATTAGGGCAAACACTGAATCTCTTAAATGTCTATTTTTTCTTATCAGAACAGTAGAGAAAAATAATCTAAATCAGAAAAACAATCAGAAAATAGAAAAAGTTTATACACATGGAGTTCACGAAAGAAAATCTTCAAATGCTCAAATACATAAATTACAAAGAGTTGAATTTTTCTAGAGATGCAGTTTTATCGTATATTATTAGAAATGATAACTATGGTAATATCTAATGTGGGGATGTGAGGGTACAAGAACTTTAATAAATTCTTGTTGTGAATGAAAAATAATTCTTAAATTTTTGAAAATAATAGTATTTCTCCAAAGAGATATTTTTAAATGTAGTTTATAGATATATTTGCACATGTGCAATAATATGTAATAAGATGTTGCTTTAAAATTTCATTATATTAGCCAAAATTTTGAGACTATCCTAAATTCATCAGTAGTAGAATAATTAATACACTTATGCTATAATAATAATAATACAATCATGCTACATATAGTATATGATGAACTTAATATCTTCCTAATATACTATGAAGTGGAAAATCAGGTCCAATATATAAGTACAGTATATACAGCATATATGAACAATATATAAATAAGTACAGCTCATATTTAGTCATTCTCACTGATATGATTAGTTGTTTTTAGAATTGAAATACAACTGTAATTGTTGGTAAATAGCCACTTCCCTAAGCTCTGCAGGTCAAAGAAGAGTTGGGTGTTGGCTGAATTATTTAACTGAGTTAATCATAACTCAATTTAAAAAAAAAAAGAATTCCTCCTGTGATTCTAATGGGAAGTCAGAGTTGAAACTCATTGGTCAAACTTTTTTTTTTAATAATGGGAAACCGTCAATAAATAAAGTGAATTGTAAGTATTCACCTTGAGAAATATGTTTGAAAAAGAAACAAAATAAACAGAAAACAATAAAGACATGAGTTTTTCAGAAGTAATATTTGAATATCTCATTTTGCCCTAATAAACTAGTGATCAGATAATTTAAATGACTTAGAGTTTCAGTTCCATTTAAACATTGATATCAATGCAAAGTACATACATAAATTTTTCTTTGCCTTTGCAGATGGTTAGTATTTCTTCTAAATAGTATTATTATTGTAATTATAATTATTATACAATTAAATATAAAGGTAATTAGAAATATTATGATTACAATATCCTAAAATTAATGAGGTGATCTCACAAACTGATTTTAAGGTGAAAAAGTAAGAGTTACCTTTTAAAAAATAATACTTATTCCTCATGGGAGAGATGTATTAGTATAGGTCAGGGGTATATTTCCTGAATAGTTAGAATTTTGGGACAGGTCCAAGACATGGCAAAAACAAAGTGCACTTGGGAACTGATTCTCTCCTTGAACAAAATACTTTAAATAATTTTTAGGGCAGTATTTCTCAAAGCATGATACTATAAATTACACATATATTAGTATAATATAATACTTTAAGATGCAGATTCATTGTCTGGTGTGAGATCTAGAGCCAAAATTTCAGAACCATTGCTCTAGTCTGAATCAGGTGGTCTCAGGAGCAGGCTTTGAAAAACATAGCTCTGTTTAGGATACATTTTTTTAAATTTATAAACAATTAGCCTATTATGCTCACATGGGAGTTGAATGAATTATTCAGTACAGGGCACCATTTCTGAGTGGGGTTTTAGCTAAGCCCCTACAGTGTGACTCCTATTCAGAAGTGGTGCTGTGGAAATCTCAGTTCCATTACGTAAGATAGCTGGTGCTTACTGAGTAGGGAGATTAACAGGAGAAAACACCATCTTTTAATCTTTTCTAGACTTCCAGACTCCTACCACCCAAAATTCATCCTTTCCTGCCAAAATAAAGATAAAGAAGCTTAATTGATGCACAATTCTAACTTTCCTGTGGCTTTGAAAGTTCATATTAGGACTTGGTCCTTGAGTACCTGTTCAATAATCTTTGCAGCTGCTATATTTCTATGTGGATAGTGAGGAATTCCTAAAGTTACAGGATTATTGCAGAAGTAGCTATATAAAGAGTAGGAAAATATTACTGTAGGAAATCATAGTTACAACAGAAAAATCATACCCAATTTGATTATCATCTTGCTTAGAATTTGTGGAGTACCTTTATATCTGGAATCACTGTTTTTGTAGGTAGGAAATGAATCATACAAGTGTTCAGAAGAAATTAATTTAATTTCTGTTTATTCACAGTCAAAGCAACTGTGTCTCATATTATTTCCTAAGTCAGTTTTCTACCCTAACCAAGTAAATACCTACTAAGTCCCCAAATATCTCATTTTTATTTGTATTTTCAATATTTTCTTTGCCTTCTTAAATTTGATTTTCAGAATGCAGCATATTCTACACCTGGGTGCAGCTTCCACTGTATTTTTCCACTAAATTGTTTGTGTTTCCTGGAAGGGATAATCTATAGGAAGAACTTAGCGGGACTTCTTATACACTTCCATTCACAGAGCCAGAAATAGTGATGTAGTGAGTGTAGGAGATTCTATCATAGGGCAAACAAAACTCAATATAAACTGGCATTTTATTTCTGAAAATGAAATTAGGCATATATATTACAAAGACAAAAATATCTCTGCTTTTTATATAAAGAATTCTACTTTTAAAAGTTGGAATTAAAGAAATAGTCATAAAGCCTATCAACATTATAATTGCAAAGATGTTCATTCAAATTGATATTTTAATAGAAAGAATAGAAGACCTATAAATATTCAGCATTAAAAACATTTATATAAATTATGGATTATTTATTTTAAAGATTATATGACTTGTAAAGTTATGCATTTAATAACACTTGAGTACTTGATAATTGCTCCCTATATATTAATAATTGTGAGATAGAAAATTATAAATATAATTTATGCTAATCATGTAAAAAGTACATATATGCCTGACACTGTTCTGGGCTCTCAGGATGCCACAAAAACCAAAAATGGACAACTCTACTCTTAGGGCCTTTATATTCTAGGAAGATGGAAAGACAGAGAAATGTTAGGTGTTAGAAATCATCAAATAAAAATACAAATAAAGAATGTAATTTCAGATATGAACAACAAATAGGATAATCTGATAGAGAAAAATTTGTGTACTTTAGAAATGATCAAGTAAACCCTATCTGATACAGGATTTTTAATTTTTTAAATTAATTTTTAATCAATTTTATTGAAGTATAATTTGCATATAATAAATTGTATTCACTTACAGTGTACAATTTGATGATTTACGCCTCTGAGATTACCACTACAGTAAAGCTACAGATTATATGCATCATAAACTTTTCCTTGTGCCTCTTTGAATGCAATTCCTCTGCCCTAAGACTCATTAAACTACTGATTGACTTTTCTTATTATAAATATAATAATATTGCATTGTCTAGAGATTCATACAAGTAGAATCATACAGTGTGTGCATTTATCATGTTGTGGTACATATCAGTGCCTCATTCCTATTTATTGTGGAGTGGTACTCTATCATGTGGCTATAACAGTAAATGTTTGTTCATTCTCTGTTGATTGATCTTTACTTTTTCTCAGTTTAAGGGCACTCTGAATAAAGTTGCTATGAATATTTATGCACAGATCATTGTGTGGACATACGCTTTCCATTCTCTTGGAGAAATACCTAGGAGAGAAATGATTGGGCTATAATAAATTTGTTGGTATAATTTTAAAAAATAAACTTCTAAACTGTCTTCCAAAGTGGAGGTGTAATTTTACATTTCCTCTAGCAATGTATCAGGGTTCCAGTTACTCCACGTTCTTGTCAACACATGGAATTGTCAGTCCTTTAAATTTTGGCCATTGTTGTCATTTGTCATTTGTGAAATACTGACTTAGATATTTCTCTCCTGTGTTTGTAGTGGTGTGGCATTGATTAGCAATTTCTGATGACCATTGATACTTAGCTATCATTTTATGTGCTTATGTTTATTTGTCTATGTTCATTTGTGTAGTAACTGTACAAATCTTTTGCCTGCTTTTTAAAAAATTGTGTTAGTTTTTCATATTGAACAGTAAGAATTCTTTATATATTCTGGCTACAAGATCTTTGCAGATATATGTATTGCAAACATTTTCTGAGATTGTGCTTTGCAAGTTTTCTTAAATCTTTGCCCGTTCTAAATGTTGAGAAAGTCCAATTTTCCTTTTTTTTTCTTTTATGGTTTGTGCTTTTTTGTGTCCTATCTACAAAAATTTTACAGAGCTTTTCTTTCATAATTTATTCTGGAAATTTGATAGTTCTGCCTTTTATATTTAGGTCTATTCTGCCTTTTATGTTTAGGTCTATGATCCATTTCAAGTTAATCTTTTTGTATGTCATGAGGTAATGTTTGATCAAGTGTATTTCTGCAGTGTCAGTTTTGACTTCTCCTTTTTGTTTTCCATACAAACATCCAATTTTATGTACCATTTGTTGAAAAAGTATTTTATCCCCTTTTAATGGCTTCAACATTACTGTTGACAATCAACTGACTTCATATGTGTGGTTTTAATTCTGGACCTTTTTATCCTCCATTAATCCATACGTCTTATAATTTTTTTGCTATTGATTCTTGTAGTTCACAGTAAATCCTGAAATCCAATTGTAAAAGTTTCCCATTTTGAAAACTGATCTGGCTACCTTAGGCTACCTGCCTTTACGGATAAATTTTAGAGTAAATTTGTCAATTTCTATTTTAAAAACTGCTATATTTTTATGTGGATTGCATCAAATCTATATAGATCAATTTGGGGAAAATTAGCACTTTTACAAAACTGAGTCCTCCAATCTATATTTCTCCAATTATTTAGGTCTTCTTTAACTTTCTTCAGCAATATTTCATATTTTTCTGTGTAGAAATGATGTATATGTTTGTTGCATTTGTCCCTACATACTTTTTGATGCTGTTGTAAATAGGACAAAGTTTGAATTATTTTTCCATTTTTGTTGTTAGCATATGAAATATGGTTTTTAAAACATTAACCATGAGTACTGTACTCCTGCTAAATTCACTTATTAATTCTAATAGTTGCTTTGTAATTCCCAGGGTTTTCTACATACATAGTTCTGTCAAGTGTAAAAAGAAACTTTATTTCCTTTGTTCCAAACAGTATGCCCTATTCTTACCTTAATTGCTTATTTGCTTTTTATTCTCTTACTTTATTGCACTGATTAGGATCTCCAATAAATGTGGAATAAAAGTGGGTGAGTGAACATTTTTGGCTCTTTCTAAATTTTATGGAATAACGATTAATATTTCATCATACTAAGCATAGTATTTGCCTTAGATTTTCATAGATGACTTTCTCACTGAGAAAATTCTCCTCTATTCTTAATTTCCAAAGAGTCATTATTATAAATTAATTTGCAGTTTAATAAATGTCTTTCTACATCAATTAAATTTATCATATGATTGTCTTTATTCTGCTAAGGTGGTGAATTACACTGATACTCAAATATAAAGAAAACTTTACATTCTTTTAAAAAACACTTGGTTATACCATGGAATTCTCTTTTATGTTGTTGAATATGATTCACTTGCAATTTAAAGATTTTTACATCGATTCATACAGGGATATTGGCCTGTACTTTTCTTCTATTTATAATGTCTTTATCAGGTTTTGGTATTAGTTTATCATTTGTGTTATTACTGGGATTATAAAATGAGTTTAGAAGTATTTCATCTTCCTTTACTTTTTGAGGAGAATTGTGTAATATCAGCGTTATTTCTTCAATTCACCAGTGAAACTATTTTGCTTCAGTTTTTCTTTTGGAGAAGATTTTTGCTATAGAGTATAATTTCTTCAATAAATCTTCACATTTTTATTAAATGTCAATTTTGGTAAGTTGTATATACAAAAGAGTTTAGTCATTTCATTTAGGTTGTTGGGATGGTTGGTGTAAAATTCTTCATAACAATTTATTTATTTATTTATTTATTTATTATTTTTTAATTTTTTTTGCGGTACGTGGGCCTCTCACCGTTTTGGCCTCTCCCATTGAGGAGCACAGGCTCCGGATGCGCAGGCTCAGCGGCCATGGCGCACGGGCCCAGCCACTCTGCAACATGTGGGATCTTCCCAGACCAGGGCACGAACCCGTGTCCCCTGCATCGGCAGGCAGACTCTCAACCACCGCGCCACCAGGGAAGCCCACAATTTATCATTATCATTTTAATGTCTGTAATATCTATAGTGATTTTTGAATCACTTCAAAAAATTTTGAATTTATTTTGCCCTTTTGAATTTATTTTGCCCTTATTTTCTAGCTTCTAATGTTCTTCTAATCTTAGGTCTGTGATTTTAAGACTTCCTTATCTTCTTGTATAAGTGTTTACAACTACACCCTCTAAGCACTGCTTGCTTTAAGCATTCAAGACTTGCAATATGTTGTAACTGGATTATTATTCTGTTTGAAATATTATATTATAATTTGTTCTTTGACCCATAAACTTTTCAAAAATGTTTTGCTTAATTTACAAAAAGAATGAGTTTTATGAAATATTTTATAGTTTTTAATTTCAAATTTATTTCTGTTTTGTCACAGGTCATACTCTATGATTGCATATCTTTTACAATTATTTGAACTTGTTTTATGGCCAAGATGTGGTCCATCTTGGTGAATTTATAATGTACATATGAAAAGTTGTGTATTTTGAAGTTCTTGGGTATAGTGCATCGTAAATACCAAATAGTGGTTGAGAATGTTGTGATTATGAATTTCTTTACCAATTTTATTTTGTCTAGTTTTGCTACACTGCTAAAAGATTGGTGCTACAATCTATGCTTATTTAATTTAATTAACTTATTTATTTGATTACTGTTATATTTTGCTTAAATTCAGGCTCTCTCTATTATTAAATATATACATAATTATGATTGTTAATTCTTCTTAATGACTTTTTTATCATTATAAAATGTCTCCTTATTCTTAGGTAATACTTCTTATCTGGAAGTCTATTTTATCTAATATTAAAAATCCCACTCCAGTCTTGGGATAAGTACTTGCATGGTATAACCTTTTCCATTTATTTATTTTTTAACATAGCTGTATCTTTATATTTAAAATGTGTATCCTGTTAAGAGTACATAGCTGATTCTTACATTTTTGTTCATTCTGAAAATATCTCACTTTTTATTGGAATGTTTATTCCAATTATATTTAATGTAATTATTGGTATGAATCTAGGTCTTCCAATTCATTATTTGTTTTCTGTTTGCCACTCTATTGTTTTGTTTTGCTTTATTTTGTTGTTTGATATTGTTATGCCTTTGATTCCCTTTCCTGACTTCTTTTCAATCATTTGAATGCTTTTTTGAATTCTATATTAATTTATCATTTGATTATTGACTGTATTTCTTATTTTTAATGGTTTTAATTTCACAACCTGTGTAATTCTAGTTAATATTGTACCCCTTAACATAAAATAAAGAAGTCTTGTAAACATATAGGTTCATTTATCCACACCCACCTTTCTTTGTGCTATAGTTTGCAGTTCTCTTGTCTTTAATTGAAGTGAAGTCTGCCCCTTGCAAACATGTTTCAAGGATCAGCCAGAAACTAGGGCAGAGTTTACACACAAAACATGGGCTCTCTTTCTCTGGTTCCTTCTTTCATAAGAGTCTCCCCTCACTTCCTGGCATGTTTAGCTGTGCCAGGATTTATATTCTACCCACTCAGAACTTCAGCCTTTTTGTGCCATATTTCATTTATGGTTTATTGAGTTGGTGATTTTTAGCAGATACCTAAATAACAAGGACAATGGAGTTATGTGTAGGCCCAGAGGAAGAGCAAACAACAAATACAAGGACACATGCAAAAGTCTTATCTAGAATGGAACCAGGCAATTGCAAAGAAAAGAACGAAATCTGGAAGTGACATCAGCAAAATGGTGGCATAGGCACTTCTAGCACCCTGTCCCCTCTCCACACACTCAAGAAACATCAATTTGAACAACTATCCATGCACAAAAATACCTTCCCTAGAGCCAAAGATTTCAGGTGAGGGATTACAGCACACGGGTGAAGAACAGAAATAAGAAAACATGCAATGGGGAGAGTAGGAAAGATAGATTCACACTAGTCCCATGACCCGTTCACCAAGCACCTCTTCATGGAAGGAGATTGAAGTGAGCACCCAATTTCACCATGAACCCCAGAGCCGGTCTTCCCAGAACCAGACCCACTACAGTGGCCCCAGGTCACTACTATGGACCCGGGTGGCTCCCACCGACCCAGGCTCTCGGCTCACCACTGCACTGGCCTGCTTCTAAGGCCATGTGTGGCTTCTGTAAAATTGTCTCTACTTGCAGATGATATGATCTTATATATATAAAACCCTAAAGGGGTCATCAAAACTTGTTTAATCTCATAAATGGATACAGTAAAATTTCAGGATACAAAATCAAAATATAAAAATCAATTGTGTTTCTATACACTAACAATGAATTATCTGAAAAAGAAATAAAATACTCTTATTTACAATAGCATCTAAAAGAACAAAATAGGAATAAATTTAACCAAGAAAGTAATGATCTGTACACTGAAAATTACAAGACACTGATGAAAGAAATTGAAGAAGACACAACTAAATGGAAAGATATTCTGTACTCGTGGAGCTGAAGATCTGTTATTGTTAAAATGTCCACACTACCAAAAGCCATCTATAGATTCAATGCAATCCCTATAAGGATTCCAATGACATTTTTCACAGAAATAGAAAAAACAATTCTAAAATTTATATGGAAAAACAGAAGACACTGATTAGCCAAAGAAATCCTGAGAAACAAGAACAAAACTGGAGGCATCACAATTCCTGATTTCAAACTTTATTACAAAGCTATAGTAATCAAAACAGTATGGTACTGGCATAATAAGACACATAGACTAATGGAACCAAATTAAGGGCCCAGAAATAAACCCACACATATATGTTCAACTAATATTTGAGAAGGAGCCAAGAATACTCAATGGGAAAAAGATAGTCTCTTCAATAAATGGTGTTTGATGATGTTTGGAAAACTGATAGTCACATGCAAAAGAATGAAATTGGACCTCTATCTTTCTCCACTCACAAAAATTAACTTTAACTTGAAATGAATTAAAGGCTTAAATGTAAGACCCAAAACTGTAAGAGTACTAGAAGAAAACATCGGGATAAATCTCCTTGGCTTGGTCTTAGCAATGATATTTTGGATAAGATGCCAAAAACACAGGCAACAAAAGCAAAAATAAACAAGTGGGACTATATCAAACTAAAGGACTCTTTCTGCAGAGCAGAAGAAATAATCAGCCAAATGAAAAGACAACCAACAGAATGGGAAAAAATATTTGAAAACCATTTACTTGATGAGGGGTTAATATCCAAAAGACATAAGGAACTCATACAATTCAACAGAAAAAGAAATCTGATTAAAAATGGAAAAAAGATTTGAATAGACATTTTTTCCAAAGAAGACATACAAATGGCCAACATGTACATGAAAGGTGCTCAGCATAATTAATCATCAGAGAAATACAAATCAAAACCACAATGAGACATCATCTATTAGAATAGTTATTATCAAAAAGATGAGAAAACAAGTGTTGGTGAGGCTGTAGAGGAAATGTAACCTTTGTGCACTGTTGGTGGGAGTGTAAATTAGTGCAGCAACTGTGGAAAAGAGTATGGAGGCTCCTCAAAAATTTTTAAGTAGAACTGCCATATGATCCAGCAATTCAACTTCTGGGTATATATCCAAAGCAAATGAAATCATTGTCTTGAAGAGACATCTGCACCCCCATGTTCATAGCAGCATTATTTAGATTAGCTAAGGCATAGAAACAACTTAAGTGTCCATCAATGGATGAATGGATAAAGAAGACATGGTATTTATACACAATGGAATATTATTCAGGCATGAAAAGAAGGAAATCCTGCCATTTGTAAACATGGGCAGACTTGACGACATTATGCTAAGTCAGACAGAGAAAGACAAATACTGTATGACCTCACTATTCTGTGGAATCTAAAAATTTCAAAATTAAAATAAAAATTTCAGACTCATAGAAACAGAGTAGAATGGTGGTTGCTAGGG